>NC_086444.1:465865589-466168367 GCF_028390025.1 Pseudophryne corroboree | reverse complement strand
ATTCGGTAAGCTTCTTTCATTTTTGTAGCACAGCCTATAAAATGACAGCTGATTGGTTGGTACTTTATCTCTCCAAGATTTGCTAAATTCTCCCCATAATTCCATTCGGAAAGTGTCATTGTGTACTGTATTGTAACTTACATAACAATTGACATAAAAAATGATATGCATACACTTAGCACGCCATATATTAATTTCTATTGGCTCTTGAGATTATTATTATTATTATCATCCTTTATTTATATGGCGTCACAAGGGTTCCGCAGCGCCCAATTACAGAGTACATAAACAAATAATCAAATAATCAAACAGGAAAACAGCAACTTACAGTTGATGACAGTATAGGACAAGTACAGGGTAAATAAACATAGTTACATCAGCAGATGACACTGGAATAAGTATCAGGTGGCAGAAGACTGATGGATTTGGTGCAGTTGAAGATTATTAAAGTAAGAAAAAGGATAAGCACATGAGGGAAGAGGGCCCTGCTCGTGAGAGCTTACATTCTAAAGATCAGAAAATACCTTAGCTGAGGTACACTCCTTGTTGAATAGGCGATTTGTAATGATGTCAGGTCGTGAAATGCATTCTACATTATCATGACTTCCAGTTCATTTTTGTTCTGCAATGTTATAGAAATATGGCCTAAATGATACTTAGGGGTATATTAATCATAATCTGCATCTCAGATGTGGCTGGGATGTTATAAATTCACATTGCGATATCTGAATACATCACAAATATGTATCAAATATTGCACGCAGAGACAATGCTTGAGAGAAAGCGCTGTCCCTACGAATCCTCTCAGAGTATTTTTCATAAAAAATACCTTGTGTGTGTGACCGCGCATGTGCTGCCGGCCACCTCTCCCTGCCATGCCCGCCGGGATTTTCACAGCATCAGCTGATCGGGGACACACAGAGAAGGAGCCAGTCACCAATCTATGGGGTCGATTCTATTCGGCAACTAATGAATAGCGCCGGGAATTAGCTCAATTCAGCAACTAATTACCTGCAATTGTCGGGAATTCTTCTCTCATCCCCGGGGGATGAGAGACAAAAACCCGACAAAAGTGCTGCCTCGTGGCTGGCGCGAGGCTGATTCTGTCGGGAATCTGCCTCGCGCCGCAGAGTTAAGTCGGAGAATGCCCGTTCTCCCGACAATTCAACCTGTTTTGTCGGCGAGAACGGGCCATCGCCGACGTAACTAGTTGCTGAATTGAATAGCGTCGGGAGCTAATTCCCGGTGCTATTCATTAGTTGCCGAATAGAATCGACCCCTATGGCTGCAGCAGCATGCAGGTAAGTGTTTTTTTTTTATATATTTTTCTTTTTACATTTTTTTTTTCCTTCAGTGTTCAGCCTAAGGTCTATTTAGGCACACATCCTAGGGGCTGTCTCCAAGCTCAGCCTTCACTGCCACCATGAAGAGAAGCCAGAGCTAGAGTAGGGAAACTGGAGGGAAGCCCTATTATCGCTATCTGAAGATAGTGTTGTCATCACAGGGCTCTCCCTGGTATTTTTTTTTACTATTTATTTTAGTCAATTCAGGCATGGGATATACGATCTAATTACTAAAAAAAAAAAAAAATGAGTTTAAGGGCTTGGAGGGAATTTTGCGAATTCTCCTTCAATTGTCCATTAGTACATGCCTGTGAAATTAAATTTTTTTTTAAAAAGGTGTGAAAATAGCCAATTTCACATTATATACAGAACTGAACCAAAGATCAGAATAGGCCTCTGATGAATAGGTCATTTGGCTCAGTGTGGTTGTGGGTCTATACATACCAGCTTTTCTGCCAGTCCCAGTAATCCTACTACTGTATGTATCTATGGGGTCTATTTACTAAGCCTTGGATGGAGATAAAGCCTACGGAGATAAAGTACCAACCAATTGGCCCCTAACTGCCATGCCACAGGTTGTGTTTGAAAATGACAGGAGCCGATTGGCTGGTACTTTATCTCCGTCCAAGATTTAGTAAAATAGACACCTATGTTACCAAGGCCTTTTTGTTGTTTGCCTACATATACCCCTAACAAATACCGCTGACTAACTGAAATATCATTATGGCAGCATATGAAACAGTATTCTTAAGGCCTATACACACTGGGCGATTTTGAGCTGAAAGCAGCTCACTTTTGGTGTGTTGAGCTGCTTTCAGCTCAAAGCCGCCCAGTGTGTATGCCCAAACGATGAGCAGTGATCGCTAAGGCGCGCTCCCGTTTCATCGCTGGCAGCCGCCATTCATCTACTACTATTACCAGTAGATGAACGGCAGGGTGAGCGGCATCCTGCTATGGAAAGCCGCTCACCCCCGCTGACAACGCTGGGCAGCGGGGAAAAGCGCTCAGTGTGTATGCACTGAGTGCTTTTCAGCTCAGCGATGTCAGTGATCATCACTGTGCATACACGCTGGGGAAAAACGCCCAGGGTGTATGGACCTTTAGAGTTGTGTTATACAGAAGACTTGTTGTTGTTTTGTTTTTTTTTTACTTACATTGCTTGGTGGTCTGTACACTGCAATTCAACCAGATACATCTGTATAAAAAGATGACTCAAGGGAATGGAGCCTGGCTGACATAAATCAGTATCTAAAGAATGTACAACTTGTCAAGGCAGAGCTGACACCCTTGAGAGAGCCAAGGATCTAGAATGAAAGCTTAGAATACAATCTCCCGTTATTGCTGCAGGTACAGTGACTGCTGAAGGTGTATACTGCTCTGGGCACAGAGCCTGGCAGAGGACTGTGCTATACCCCTGCGGAATACAGAGCACACACCGTGAGCGGACTACCCATGACAACAGGTCAATGATCATATCATAAAGGGCATAGTCACCCACTCACCGGGCTCCCATCTTTCCTGAGGATCCGCTTCACCAGCATGACCCGGCTGCTGGGCTTCTTCCTCTTCTCCTGGCTCATCTTGCCGGCGCCGTCATCATCCTGCCCAGTGGCTGCTGCTGTCACCACTGATGCCCGGGTCACTATCAGGGTACCTTCTGCAGCTGGGTCCGCGGTGTCCAGGGCTGTCTCGCAGCACCCGGCCTGCAGACCTGGGCAGGAGGTGAGGTCTATAGTGGCCACCAGTACGGCTTTGCTGGGGTGCTCCGGGAGCAGGTGTACGGGCAGCGGGGAGACGGGGTAGCCGGGAACCGGGCGCAGAAGGAAAGGGGGCTCTATCCCCGCTGCTTCCAGCGAGATCGGGGTGAGGAGCGCTGGGTAGATGGGCACAGTGCGGGCAGGGCAATCCTCCGTGCTGGCAGCGCGGTGATAGGACACACACTGGGCTCTAGATGCTGCACGGTCCGGGTGGTTAGGCTGAGGCGCTGCTCCGGAGGCAGGCTCGGGCTGGTGAGCTCCGGTGCCCTCTCCCGGCCGCCTCTCGTCCCCCGACGGATCCAGACTCCAACCCCGGTCCAGCTGGACCTGCCCACCTATGCACTCACAGACCGGTAGCCGCGGCCTCCACCTTCTCTCCAGGAGCAGCAACAACGACTGCGCCCTCCCCCAGCCTTCCCGGATGCGCGTCACCGGCACCCTGACACTCTCTGACGGACGCGGCGTCACTCGGGGAGCTGCAGTGCGGGTGCCGGGTGGTAGGGGGCGCAGGGAGCTCACCTCCGACCGTCAGTGCTGCTGACACCAACAAGGCTGACGTACTGCAGCTGCACATCTATCGTGTTATCTACCTGTGTTCTGTATATAACTCACCTGTCATCTCTAGTATGGGCTGCACATTCTGTATACAGCAAGGGTATGGCACAACCTGAGAGGATTCATCAGGCAGCTGTATATTTTCATTTCATGGAACTACTGTTACAGGCAGCGGCGGAACTTGTGATTAGTTGGTCCTGCCCTGGTGCAAAAATATACTTTAGGCCCCTCTCTCCTCCCACCCAGACTTCATAATATGACACACGCCAGTGGGATATTAGAATAATATTTGGTGAATGTGTCTATAGTTTTATTTTGCAAAAGCTATTAAAAAAAGTAAAAGACCACTGTTACAAACACAATTAGTATCTTATAGTCTATTTATGAAGCAGTGAAATCAGTGAAGTGAGCCAGTGGAGAAGTTGCCCATGGCAACCAATCAGCATTAATGTAACATTTAAAAATTATAGGTAGCAGCTGTTTGATTGCCATGGGCAACTTCTCCACTGTCTCACTTCTCCACACTGTTCACTGCTTCATGAGTAGACCCCATTATAATCCACAAAATGCTTTTTTAATACCTGCAGTTCTAATTTTAATAGGCCTCTAAGTAAAACCATGGGTAGATATCAACTGTACATAAAAATAATAATAGTTTTTTATATAGCAATCGTACTCAATTTGCATTTTATAAACTTCAATATTAATAGCGTACAGTAAAAAGAGCTAAGCATTTGGGTTGTATTTTCTTTTTTTGCACTATAAAGATGCATTAATGAAAACCTTGAATAAACAGATAAATCTTAAGTCTGTGAAGGATTCTACAATGGAAGCTTCTCTGTGGCAGCAAGTTCCAGAGAGTTGGAGCTGCAAACATAAAAGCACTACCCCAAATGAATGACAGCAGATGTTATTTAGCGCTAATTAGTAGTTCATCTGCAGATGGAAGTAAGCGAGTGAAAGTCTAAGGAATCAGAAGCTGCTTCAGGTACCTTGGACCCTGGTCATGTAGGGTTTTGAAAGTCAGTAAACTAATCTTGAAATAGAATTGCCTTCTTTGCATGAAACCCAATTAAAAGATTAAGGAGGGAGATGCAATCTCTTATTTTTATATACAGTTCGAAACGTCAGTAGTTGCATGGATGTCGCCGGTTTCTAATGTTATTGGAGTCTACAGTTCACGTCTTATACAGTAGGTGCTTATTATCCACCATTTCCAGGAGCAGTCTCAGGCTTAAAAATTTCTTGCTAGAATTATTTGATGCAAAATGTCTATTTATAAGAAGTGAGCAACTACACAAATA
The DNA here is from genome assembly GCF_028390025.1 of Pseudophryne corroboree. Classification (NCBI taxonomy): domain Eukaryota; kingdom Metazoa; phylum Chordata; class Amphibia; order Anura; family Myobatrachidae; genus Pseudophryne; species Pseudophryne corroboree. The sequence continues at coordinate 466,163,408 of NC_086444.1, read as the reverse complement.
TACAAATATTCCTATGTCACTGTACATTGTAGTACAATACAATAGATTGTTGCGCTCTATCCCAGTGTTGGGTTTGTTTGTAATGATTGTGACTAAGATCAGAGCCAGATTGGGGGTTGGGGGGGCAGGGGGTACGTTACCCTGGGCCCACCAAATCTCAGGGGCCACCCTTGCAAGACCAAATTAGTTTTTCAGAGATGGAGACAGCCTTGTATCCATCTCTGCAACGCAGGCATAACGGAAGCAGCTCCCCGGCTGGCGACTGCTCTCCTCACAGAGCGCTCTGATCACCAGGGCTCTCTGCTTTGGAAACATTGGGTGTCATTCCGAACTGATCACACGCTGCAGTTTTTCGCAGCAGTGCGATCGGGTCTGAACTGCGCATGCGCCACAACCGCAATTCCATTGGCTGTTAGGGCCAGAACCCTTTCCTGGAACCTGGTGGACATTAGCAGCTATATGCCAGAAACCAAGATAGCAGCTTCCAGCACCCGCCGCCTCATTTTGGAGTTTCATGATCAGACTCCATGGTCCCCAGCTGACTTGGCCGCACACCTCGCCCGGTGACAGCAGCCTGCACCTCCGCCGGATGGACCCTGCTAGAGTGCCCAGACGGGTAAGTCACTGACTCCCCCAGGCTGGTTCATTACACTCTGGACAGACCTGGACCTCTAGTGATCAGCCTGCCTGAATATGCACAGCATGAGCCAGGTGCATGAGGAAAACTGTATGCATCACTGGTCAATTGTGTGTACTCAGCATCCCTCAGTTTTGCAGCAATATATTCCTCTGTCCGAGGTGTGCATCTGTGCTTCTCAAGTGCAGCAGAACTATAACTCCCAGCATGATGCATTGTATATATTCATTAATATTCTTAGCAGGTCAGACCTGGGCTACAATTTTTCCTGAAACATAATGCAAGGACTTTTAATTCCACAGAAGCTGGAGAATCATATTTGGTTTTATCAGTAAATCTGGTTGTAGAGGAACAGAACATGGAGTAGAGTTTATTCACTGCCACTATTCACAATGTAACCATCATGGACTCCAGGCAGAGCAGGTTACTTTCTTGCATCCTGTCCACTTCTTAGTAAAATCTGTGGGTTGGGGGAATAATGATGAGATTCTCAGCATATGGCATCCTCCTGGCTCCACCACCTCTGTGTGATGTAGCTGTGTCCCCTCAGTGGCCTCCTGCATCTCCCTGTGCTAAGTGACATATCAGCTTTTCATACTTAAGCCTGTGCAAGTGACAATGGGCTTCCCAGTTGGAAGATGTTTCCTCGTCAACATAGACAAGGGTCTTTAATGAAAGTGTTGTCAGGATATGGAACTTTTTACCAATTTATTAAATGTATTTAATAGTTGATTGGATGCATTTACTACCAGAAATGATATCCTGAGCTATGATTATTAGGTGATAGACCCAGGGATTCATACATGCAAGCTATTATCTTTCCAGTACATGCACCACAAAAATATGTTGGCATTACTTATATAAATAAAAACATAACAATCTAATAGATAGTATTGTTTCAAATCAACGTTGGTCTATTCCAGTGGTTCTCAAACACGGTCCTCAGGACCCCACACAGTGCATGTTTTGCAGGTAATCCAGCAGGTGCACAGGTGTATTCATTATTCACTGACACATTTTAAAAGGTCCACAAGTGGAGCAAATGATTTCACTTGCAATTCTGTGAGGAGACCTGCAAAACATGCACTGTGTGGGGTCCTGAGGACCGAGTTTGAGAACCTGTGGTCTATTCCAATCATTCTCAAGCAGGTGTATGCAGCCCAAATAACTGCTTTGGCTTTCAAAATATTTGCATGATGTTTATTGAGTTAGCTTCCACATACAGGAATAAATCCATGACAAGTTAATGAAGAGGTATTCACAAGTGTTTAAAACTGATCATATTATAAATAAGGGACAGACAAAAAAAAACAAAAACAAATTAGCTCTCTTGTATTCTTGTTGCATATGTTTTTCTTTTACAAGCATTGATATTTGTTTTTGAAAGCATCGCCCATTGAATACAATTTGCAGTGAAGTCTATTGCTGGCCCCTTAACAGCTTCTCTCTAAATTGCCCATTTATCAATAGTCACATCTTGAAGTGCGATTTGGGCACAATGGCCCCCATTTATCAACGGGAAAAAATTCTTCTGCTAATTAACGTTACTGCTCGCCGCGCTTTTTTACTTGTATTCAGCATTGAAGCTGTCGCTGGCGAGTGGTAACGTAAAAACACCCGTCAGCGCTGTTTGTCAAGGCTAAACAGCGCTGACGAATGCTCTTTTTCTCCGGCATCCGTAACTACTGCGCATGCGTCGTTGTATGCATACTCCCGGCACATGCGCAGTAGTGATTTTCAGGCTGTCTCTATAGCAACCCGGCAGGCGTGATGCATGTCGGAATTGCTGCGGGACGGGGGAGCCGGAGCGCAGGACGGACACCGCTGCAGTGGTGTCCATAACGTCTGCCTGGAGCAGACAAAGCAATTTTAGGTAAGCGAGCGCTATTTCAGAAATAGCGCTCGTTGGTAAATACACTTTACTGTGCAGCAGTATAGGGAAAATGAAAGGCTAATAGCGCTGCTAGTTAGCAGCGCTATTAGCTTTGTTAAATAGAAATTGGTCCCATTTACCACTTAAAACGAGTTTCCAGCATGGAAACTCATTGATAAATGGGGCCCAATATTAGCACCCAAAATCACATTGCAGAATGCAATTACATGGCTCAGACGTATAGGGGGGTACGGATGGGAGAGATGTGTGCTGAGCGATCTTAACACAGACTGCTCAGCACACATCTCTTCCCCAGCTCAGTACAGCGCGATGTGCTGAGCTAGGGGGAGACAGACGTGGGGCCACTCACTTCACACAACGGTGAAGTGAGCGACCCGCTAGATTGAGCCTGCATGCAGGCTCAATCTAGCACCGGCGATAGCGGTGCACGGGGCCGCGCATCGCTGTCGCTGGGGGGCATACACACGACAGATCCCTGCTTAAAATCTAAGCAATCTAGTCAGATTGCTTAGATTTTAAACACGGATCTCTCCGTGTGTACCCCCCTTATGAAATGGCACAAACAAGGACAGTGGCTCTGAAAGGATTCCATCCCTGCAACGTGTTCACTTAAGTGCTAAGTCTCCTGGGTATGTTTGGTCCGCTGATCATGTATGCATACCTCCCAACTTTTTGTATTCCAGTTGCCGGACTCTTCTGCGTGGCAAAGCTGCGCCCACCCAAAAAGGTGGTGTGACTTCAGTAAAAGGGGCATGGCAATGCCGTGACAGCCTGCCACCCCTCCCATTTTCATCACAGTGGGGGCTTGGCCAGCGCTCTGTGAGCTGCAGGCCATGCCCCCAGTCCCTCTGTTCCTGTGAATAGACAGCAGAGAGCGGTGAGTGATAGGAGCTTTCCAACTGCCGCACCACCACTGCGGCCCACGGGTGGGACAGTCCCAAAAAACGGGACTGTCCCGCAAAAATCTAGATAGTTGGGAGGTATGTGCATGCACAACAGCCATTGCCAGGGAGGCTTCTGGAGAAACCCTCTCCTGGTGTTTTCTGCGAATTGTAGCCCATAGGCTACATTGGGCTAACACTATCTTCAGATAGCGTTAGCTGCAGGGGCCAAGCTTGGGAATGCTTCCTATTCCAGAGCTTGGTAAATCTGACAGCATCGCATTCTATGGGGATTGCAGCTGCAATCAGAAATGGATGAACTACAGCAGATATCAGAGATATCTGCTGCAATCCCTCTTTAATACATGGGGGTGATACTAAATATTTGCGGTTACCCTGAGAAAACACCTGCCGCAAATATTTAATGATAAATGGGCCCCTAAGAGAAAGCTATCAAAATATTTAGTGGAGTGAGAACCTAAAGACCATCTTTCCTCCTTTACACTGGGTAGAAGGGACCATAAGAGTTTATCCTGCTACCCCATCCAAAAGACAAATATTGTGGAAAATAACAGTTGGGGGTCAATTGAGGTTGATAATTTTAATTTAATTGATCTATACAAACAAGAGTAAGAAATATATGTTAATAATTGGCTATACAAATGTTAATTGAGTGTACTATAATCTTTTTGTTGTATGCAATGTTTTGTACTTTTTGTACTACATCTTAACAAAAATATGTTAAATGATATTTTTCCAGATCTAGAAAGAAATGTTGAACCCTAGGCAAAAGATTAGGGCAAAGTAAAAGTAATTCTTAAAAAGATAAAGAGCCATTTTAGCAGGTTTTCTATCATGTCGTGTTCATCAGATGGGTTTAACGTTTTCCTTCTGTTATCAATGTTGCTATTCCAAGGCTTTTGGGTACACAATATTTTTTGTTTTCCCACCTCCATTTTAGTCAGTTATTTTAGTTAATTGAATTTTGATTATTTCAGTAAGTTATTACAGTTCATTAAAGTTTTCATCCAAATCCACCCAGTGGATGGCCCAGGACAGGCTCCCTACGTCAAAGTTCTGTCTGGCATATACCAACAGGAAGTCTGATCAGGACCTCAACCCTTTAGTATGTCTTTGTGGACCCAATGTTATCAATTTGTGAAGTTTTCATCCAAATCCATCCAGTGGGAGGCCCAGAAAAGACTCACCAAGTCAAAGTTCTGTCTAGTGAACACTAACAGAAGGTCCAACCAGGACCGCAACCCCCTAATATGTCTTCTGGGATCCAGTGTTATCGCTCTGTGAAGTTTTCGTCCAAATCCATCCAGTGGACGGCTCAGAACAGGCTCCCCGATTCAAAGTTCTGCCCAGAGTACACCAGTGGAGTCCAACCAGGACCCTAACCCCCCTAGAACCTGGCCAGGATCCAACTGGACCACCTCGTGTTGGTTTCATCCCAGTTGGTGCAGTAGTGTCCGAATGCATTGGTGGACAGACAAACAAACAGACCTATGAAAACGCCAATTATTATAATTAAAATAACTCCAACGTATTGTGATCAATTAGGTGCACAATGTGCCACTGCAACAGCAGCAAAATGCCATCAGTGGCACACTAACTTGACCTAATCTTTCCTGGAATTGCAGAATTTTGAACAAAAAATCAGAGAGTCCGGAGTTACTCTAATTGACACATCCAGGCATTTTTACACAGGGTTAGCTAATTTGCCCCTAATTCAATTAACCCAAGAAGGGATATCTGTTGGCATATGCGCAGAAGAACAGCTGAGGGCAGAGCCAGATTAGAAGAGAGGAGCGCAGGGAGCACTGTATCCCAGGACCCTTCTGTCAGGGGGGATTCACAGTTACAGCACACTGACATCGCTGGCTGTTCCTCTTGTGCAGCAGTAGAAGGAAGAAACAATGGAGGTTATTTAGACTCAGTAGCAGTTTTGCTAAAATCGTAAAACTGCTACTGTTTAAAATTGCATGCTGGGGGCTGCCCAGCACAAGGCAAGGCTGCCCAGCATGCATAGCACCACCCTGCATTGCGATCGCATTTCAGATTTCAGGAAATAGAGGTAGACGCAGCTTGGCTGCATATGTAGGTACATCTCTCTGCCATGTTTCCTGTCGCAGGAAATGCAGGCAACGTCATCCAGCCACCACAAAAACAGTAATGACACGTCTGCATTTCCTGCACCACTCTCCACCAATGCCGCATTGCCATCCCCGAACGCCTGCCACCTGTCAATCACAATGTGATTGCATCATGCCGGATGTGATCACATTGTGAAGAGTTGCGCACTTTCAATGCGACTGCTGTGCATGTGCAGTTGGCTAAAAATTGTCTGTTTGCAAAATCGCTGTTTGAATAACCCCCCATATGCAGTACAGAGTAGAGACACAGGAGTATCAGGCTTGATGAGCTGCCAATGTAGTTTCTCGGCCAGAAGAGCGATATGAGTGGGGAGAGGGCTGTAAGTGACCCAGAGATTGCAGCTTCTCCCCATCCCTCCCAATACACAGCAGGCTAGATTCATTGTTTGGATCCTGTGTAACCTGTTGTTTGGTGAGAACATTTGGAACTGGACAGAGTCAAACGAGACAGTCCTACTGAGTCCTGTTCCAGTGTGTAAGTAGTACAGGTGCTGCTGCTCCATAACCCTCACCCTAGTGCCTAGCCCTAACCTCAATCCCAGTACTCACTTCCGGGATCCATCGGGATTATAGCTGTCGGGATTCCGCTGTTAGTCTTCTGACTGTTAGGATCCTGACTGCCAGGATTTTACTGCATCCCATTCTTGTATGTGACAAGATATATGATTAATTTTATTTTTACAGTATATGTCTATTTTAATTTTGTTGAAGTTGTCTTTGTTCCACTTAAAGAAAACTAAAAAAAATTGTCTCTCAATTATGTGGAGCTATAAACAGTACCCAGTACCAATTAGTTTAAATCTAATATACAATTTTTTTTTAAATTTAATATACACGGTCTCATATACACCCCTACCACTGGAGCATACTGCTGCACTTGCACTGTGCAACCCCATAGTGGAGGTGGGTAGGATGACAAGTGGGGATGCTGACAAGATGTGGAGGGTCGGAGGAGTGGGGGTGGGTTCCCCTGTGTTGTTATCCAGGCTCCTCCAAGGCTTAATCCGGCCATAGCTGAGGGCGTAAAGTCGAGGATAATGGGGGTAATTCTGAGTTGATCGCAGCAGCAACTTTGTTAGCAGTTGGGCAAAACCATGGGGGTAATTCCAAGTTGATCGCAGCAGGAAATTTTTTAGCAATTGGGCAAAACCATGTGCACTGCAGGGGGGGGCAAATATAACATTTGCAGAGAGCGTTAGATTTGGGTGTGGTGTGTTCAATCTGCAATCTAATTTGCAGTGTAAAAATAAAGCAGCCGGTATTTACCCTGCACAGAAACAAAATAACCCACCCAAATCTAACTCTCTCTGCAAATGTTATATCTGCCCCCCGTGCAGTGCACATGGTTTTCCCAACTGCTAAAAAATTTCCTGCTGCGATCAACTTGGAATTACCCCCAATATCCTGCCACTTCCCCCAGTTCTCTTCAGCCTTATCTCCCCTTATGTCTCTCCAGACTCATACCCCTATTGTTTCTACAACTGAAGCTTAGCACCATCTCTCCGGCCCCCTAGTATCTCTCTAGCACCAGCCAACCCCCTTTTGTCTTACCAGTCCCCCAAGCGTGCTCAGAATTGTCTGTTTTAAATAAATGGGGATTTAACAAATGACAAGGTAAACTCAAATCACACTATGGGATAAATGTAATAGCCTGTGAACTGCAGGTATTGACGGGCTCCCAGCGAGTCGTCCCAATGGCTTAAAGCAGCATTCATTTGAAATGCAAAACCAGGTTGTTGTTCTTTTCTCTCTCGCACTTTCTCTCTTTCTGCCTTCCTCTATCCCGGTAGTCCACCTCTCTCACTCTCTGCTGGGCATTTTCTTTTTCTTAGTCTCTCACTCTCTTCTTGGTTGCCTCCTTTACTCACTCTTCTCTGGACCACCTCTCTCTCTCTCTCTCTCTCTCTCCTGATGGGTCTCTACTCTCTCTCTGTCTCTGTCTCTCTCTCTCTCTCTGTCTTTCCTATGGACCATCTTTCTCTGTCCCCTCCCCTTTCAAATAGGGATGAAGAACCTAATCGCAGCACAGTCACCTCTAATTGAAACTGTCTCTAGGAAATTATAACAGTTAGGAGGTATATATATATATATATATATAATATATATATATATATAGAGAGAGAGAGAGAGAGAAAGAGAGAGATAGGGGCCCCAACCATTGTCTCACCTGAGCTCCATGAGGGGCCAGTGCAAGGTTTCTCAGCACCCTAGGCAAAACTTCAACCTGCTGCCCCCAACCACCACCACCAATACCCACTTCCCAGCCCTGCAGATGAATGTGTGACTTATAAGTTCCACAATCACCAATTGCATTAAGTACAACAAGCATGTTTCTGCAGCGAGGTACACAGTGTTCCACAGGGAATACATCAGGGTGTAGAGATGGATCTTGATCCAGAGGCACCAGCAAGCTAAAGCTTTAGACTGTCCCAGGATGAATTGTGGGGCCTCCTCTAAAACCCCGCCTCCAGGCACTGTGAGCTCAGTTTTAGAGTTGGTGCCTACATGAAGCAGGTCACTTAACAGGGGGGGCTGCACTAGGCAGCCCTGAAAAAGCTTTTTAGTAGACTTCAAGGGCTGCAGCACTACATATGTCAGTGTGACATACTGTACTGCGGCTCCATCACTTCCCCAGCGGCGTTGCATACTACCTCTGGCTCTGTTCCCAGGTACTTGCGGCGGAGACGCTCTGGCTCTAGGCACACGGACACTGGCGCTCTCCTGGTTTGCGTGGCTGCTATACAAGGGAGGAGGTAAGAGAATCCCCTAGGCGGCACCCGCCATTAAATCGCGTTCCGATCGCAGTCTATGGAGACGGACTGCAACGCTGGTGTGGACACTGTCACCGAACAGGGACCCAACTATATCCACCTGGGCATAGAAGTACAGGTTGGATATACTAATATCCATTTTAATAAGACTCCATAGTACCAGGTGGTGAAGTCCAGCATAGGTGAGCTGGCGCTTGACCTATAGCCTCTCCCCCGGCCCAGGGTGCCATCTACTGATGGTGTTCCCGCCCTGGAGCTGCATCACACTCTCCCTCAATCCCTGACTGAGACACTGAGCGCCATTTTCTAAAATAGATGCGACTGGTCTCCGGGACTGCAGGGCAACGTCTCCTTTGTAAACCCACCTGTACATTAGCGCCGTGGTTTTACAAACACTTACGTATTCTACATGTCGATAATAAGATAGCGTTAGTTAAGAACAAGTGTACCTGTGCCAGAATATATGGGCCCTCATTCTGAGTTGATCGCTCGCTAGCTATTTTTTGCAGAGCAGCGATCAGATAGTCGTCGCCTCTAGGGGAGTGTATTTTTGCTATGCAAGTGTGCGAACGCTTGTGCAGCCGAGTGGGACGAAAAAGTTTTTTGCAGTTTCTGAGTAGGTCTAGACTTACTCAGCCGCTGCGATCGCTTCAGCCTGTCCGGTCCCGGAATTGACGTCAGACACCCACCCTGCAAACGCATGGACACACCTGCATTTTCCCTACCACTCCCAGAAAACGGTCAGTAGACACCCATAAACGCCCTCTTCCTGTCATTCTCCTTGCAATCGGTTGTGCAAATGGATTCTTCACTAGAAGCATTGCACAGCAACAATGCTGTTTGTTCCCGTATGACGCGCCTGCGCATTGCAGTGCATGCGCATGTGCAGTAGTAGATGAACACACAAATAACAGCGCTGATTCAAAACATATGTGTACTTTTTATTTTCCATAATTAAAAACAATAATAAAAACACACATTTAAGAATAACTATATCCTAGATACCGGTTACTCAGTGTCCGCCCCGCGGGGTCTTGAGCAACTGCTCACTTGCCAAGGGGGTGCAGTTGATGATTGAGGCTGTTAGGGATGTTTTAAACATTTCGGACACAGCTCCGGAACAGGTGGAGGAGGCCTTCTTTACGGATAATAAGAAGCCCTCCCTCACCTTCTCGGCATCCAAAGAATTGAATGCTATCTTTGAAAAGGCATGGGAAACTCCGGAAAAGAAATTCCAGATTCCCAAAAGGGTCTTGGTGGCTTTTCCCTTCCCAGAGGAAGATAGGAAGAGATGGGAGTCCCCGCCGATAGTCGACGCCTCTGTATCCAGGCTGTCCAAGCAGGTGGTATTACCGGTCCCGGGATCTATCTCGTTAAAGGACCCGGCAGATCGCAAGGTGGATGCTACGCTAAAATCCATTTACATGGCTTCAGAGGCTATATTGCGGCCTACTATAGCCTGTGCTTGGATTGCTAAATCTATTGCCAGGTGGTCAATCACTCTGCAGGAGGAATCGACTACGCTGGACAAAGGTGACGTTGATTTATTTTTACGTAATATTCAGGATCCTGCAGGGTTCCTGGTGGATTCCATGAAGGACCTGGGTTCCATGGCTGCGGGGGTTCTCCTCCATGTCCGTCTCGGCTTGCAGAGGTCTCTGGCTGCGCAACTGGTCTGCGGACGCGGAATCCAGGAAGTGTGTGGAGGGCCTACCATACAAGGGTCAGGCTCTCTTTGGGGAGGCGCTGGATGCGTGGATTGCCACGACTACCGTGGGTAAGTCTCCTTTTCTCCCCTCAGCTGCACCGGCTATGAAGAAGCCTTTTACACCAGCCACGTCACAGTCCTTTCGGGCTGCGAGGTCTAGCAAGAACAAGCCTTCGAACACCTTCTTCAGAGGTGGTCGTGCCAAGGGAAAGAAACCTGCTTCCGCAGGCTCCCAAGCCCAGAAACCCGCTTCGGATACCCCTAAGTCCTCTGCATGACGGTGGACAGCTAGGCCTGGAAGAAGGTCAGGTGGGGGCAAGACTCCGGCAGTTCAGCCATGTCAGGGTGTCGTCGGGCCTGGACCCCTGGGTCCTGGATATAGTGTCCAGGGGGTACGGACTGGAGTTTTAAGATCCCCCACCTCACCGTTTCTTCAAGTCAGGCTTGCCAGCTCTGCTGGCGGACAGAAAAATTCTTCTGGAGGCCATCAGAAAATTGATGGTGTCAGAGGTCATTGTTCCGGTCCCACTTCAGCAGTGGAACAAGGGAAATTATTCGAACCTTTTTGTGGTACCAAAACTGGATGATTCGGTACGGCCTATTCTAAACTTAAAGTCTTTGAACCCTTATCTCAGGGAGTACAAATTCAAGATGGAATCTCTGAGAGCTCTCATCTCAGGACTCATGGAGGGGGAGTTCCTGGTGTCGCTGGACATCAAGGATGCTTACCTCCACATTCCCATTTGGTTGCCGCATCAGGCATATCTCCGGTTTGCACTGTTGGACGATCACTATCAGTTCCAGGCGCTGCAGTTTGGCTTCTCCACAGCACCAAGGATCTTCACCAAGGTGATGGCAGAGATGATGGTTCTCCTCCGCAAGCAAGGGGTGAACATAATTCCATATCTGAATGATTTTCTGATCAAGGCGTCATCCAGGGAGAGGTTGTTGCGATCCATCGCGCTCACTACACAGCTGCTCAGGAAGCATGGTTGGATCATGAACCTTCCAAAGTCTCATCTGGAGCCGACAAGGAGGCTGTCTTTCCTGGGAATGATCCTCGACACGGAAGTGCAAAGGGTTTTTCTCCCGGTGGAAAAGGCATTGGTGATTCAAGCAATGGTACGGGATGTCTTAAAACCTACCCGGGTATCGGTTCATCAATGCATCCGTCTTCTGGGGAAGATGGTTGCCGCCTATGAGGCTCTGCAGTACGGCAGGTTTCATGCTCGACCTGTTCAGCTGGACCTATTGGACTAGTGGTCGGGCTCTCACCTACACATGCACAAGAGGATACGCCTGTCTCCGAAGGCCAGGATTTCACTCCTCTGGTGGCTACAACTTCCGCACCTTATGGAAGGCCGAAGGTTCGGAAATTCAAGACTGGAACCTTTTAACCACAGATGCAAGTCTAAAAGGTTGGGGAGCAGTCGCTCTGGGGGAAACCTTTCAGGGAAGGTGGTCAAATCAAGAATCCCTTCTCCCAATAAACATCCTGGAGCTAAGGGCCGTGTACAGCGCCCTTCTGCAAGCAACACACCTTCTACAGGATCGGGCTGTTCAGGTGCAGTTGGACAACGTAACCACAGTGGCCTACATAAACCGACAAGGCGGAACGAAGAGCAGGGCTGCCATGTCAGAGGTGTCAAGAATCCTCCTCTGGGCAGAAAGACACGCGGTGGCGATGTCGACAATCTTCATTCCGGGAGTAGACAACTGGGAAGCAGACTTCCTCAGCCGCCACGATCTCCATCCGGGAGAGTGGGGCCCCCACCCGGAGGTGTTCGAGGAGGTAACCGGTTGGTGGGGGGTTCCTCACATAGACATGATGGCCTCCTGCCTCAGCAAGAAGCTGGGGAGGTACTGTTCCAGGTCAAGAGACCCACAGGCAGTGGCGGTGGACGCACTGGTGACACTGTGGGTGTTCCAGTCAGTGTATGTGTTCCCTCCATTTCCTCTGATACCAAAGGTTCTTCCGCTGGTGAGAAGAACAAAGGTTCTGGCAATCCTCATTGCTCCGGACTGGCCAAGGAGGGCTTGGTATGCGGATCTGCTGGATCTGCTGGATCTTCTGTTAGAGGATCCAAGGCCCTTACCTCTTTGGGAGGATCTGCTACTGCAGGGGCCTTTCGCTTATCAAGACTTACCATGGCTACGTTTGACGGCATGGCGGTTGAACGCCAGATCTTAGCTCGGAAAGGTATCCCGAGTGAGATTATTCCTACCCTGATACAAGCTAGAAAGGGGGTAACATCTAAACATTACCATTGTATTTGGAAAAAATATGTTTCTTGGTGTGTATCCAAGAAATTTCCTGCAGTGGCGTTTCAACTTGGACATTTGCTCCTTTTCCTGCAAACAGGTGTGGATATGGGTCTGAGATTGGGCTCCATCAAGGTCCAATTCTCTGCTTTGTCCATCTTCTTCCAAAAACAATTGGCTGTCCTCCCTGAGGTTCAGACCTTTTCGAAAGGGGCTCTGCACATCCAGCCTCCCTTTGTGGTGCCGACGGCTCCCTGGGATCTGGACGTGGTGCTGCAGTTCCTGCAATCTGCTTGGTTTGAGCCTCTGCTGGAGGCTGACATCAAGTTTCTCACGTGGAAGGCGGTCACTTTGTTGGCCTTAGCTTCTGCTCGACGCGTGTCGGAATTGGGGGCTTTATCCTGGAAGAGTCCCTATGTGATCTTCCATGAAGATAGGGCGGAACTTAGGACTCGTCCACAGTTCCTGCCTAAGGTTGTATCGGCTTTCCATATCAACCAGCCTATTGTGGTGCCAGTGGCTACTGACTCCTCAATTGCTTCAAAGGCCTTGGATGTTGTGAGGGCTTTGAAGATTTATGTGAAGAGGACAGCTCATCATCGAAAGACTGACTCCTTGTTTGTCCTCTATGATCCAGCATGCATATTCTACGGCAGGATTGCCGTGTCCAAAATCTGTAAAGGCCCATTGTACTCGTAAAGTGGGCTCTTCCTGGGCGGCTGCCCGGGGTGTCTCAGCTGTACAACTTTGCCGAGCTGCTATTTGGTCTGGGTCAAACACGTTTGCCAAGTTTTACAAGTTCGATACTTTGGCCTCTGATGACCTCAAGTTTGGTCAAGCAGTGTTGCAGGAGCCTCCGTGCTCTCCCTCCCATACTGAGAGCTTTGGTACATCCCCATGGTACTAATATGGACCCCAGCATCCTCTAGGACGTAAGAGAAAATAGGATTTTAATTACCTGAACGGTAAATCCTTTTCTCGTAGTCCGTAGAGGATGCTGGGCGCCCGCCCAGCGCTTCGTTTTCCTGCTTTGGTTTTTGTAGTTCAGTACTGCCTGGTTCCTAGGTAAGTTCTGCGTTATTTACTGTTTCAGTACTGTTTCAGCTGTTGTTGAGTTGTTCCGGCATGTTGGCCGGATTTGCCTGTTGTGTGAGCTGGTATGAATCTCGCCACTATCTGTGATTCCTTCTCTCGAAGTATGTTGTCTCCTCGGGCACAGTTTCTAGACTGAGTCTGGTAGGAGGGGCATAGAGGGAGGAGCCAGCCCACACAATTAAACTCTTAAAGTGCCAATGGCTCCTGGTGGACCCGTCTGTACCCCATGGTACTAATATGGACCCCACAATCCTCTACGGACTACGAGAAAAGGATTTACCGTTCAGGTAATTAAAATCCTATTTTATATATATATATATATATATATATATTTCTGTGTTCAAATAATAATCCAATGCAATCTTATTGTCATGAAAATAATTGACTATGTGTGCCTGTATCTGCTATGTGATTTCACTGCGGTGTATTCCAGATATATCTACCACTGTATACTGTACCCTAGGGGACTAGGAGCGTCTGTGTCAATATATAGTGCGTCACAGTATTTACCTATTACGTGTATTCTATTGTGTACTCAGTCTCATAATACCAGATTTATTCGCAGGTATTGTATTCTGTCTGGCTTCATCGTACTAAACCGCTCTCTATTGCATTTGTGAATAATGTTTAGGCAGTAATGTAGGGCAGTAAATCTGGGGATGCTCCTGCATCCTGCAGAGCATGCGCAATGGATTTACCTGACGGGGAATAGGTTGTGTGATGGTCTGTGTACTATGGTGGTCATTCCGAGTTGATCGCAGCCAGCAACTTTTTGCTGCTGCTGCGATCAATAGTCCACGCCTATGGGGGAGTGTATTTTAGCTTAGCAGGGCTGCGATCGCTTGTGCAGCCCTGATAAGCTAAAAAAGTTTCAAGCAAAACTAGACTATCCCTGGACATACTTACTCTGTGCGATGGATCCAGCGATGATGGGCCCGGCTTTGACGTCACACCTCCGCCCTCCGTTGTCCTGGACACGCCTGCTTTTACTCACCACTCCCCTCGAAAACGGCTCCAAATGGTCCGGATCTGCCCATCCACGCCTCCTTCCTGTCAATCTTCTTAGTGGTCGCCGTTGCGACCGCTTCTGACGGTAGCTGCGACGTAACCCGGTGACCTCTGTCACCGGACAACATCGCACACGCACACTGCGCCCGCCGCACATGTGCATTCCGCACCCATTCGCACTGCAGCGAAAAAACGCTGCGTGCGAACGGGTCGGAATGACCCCCTATGTCTCATACATCTCCCAGTCAGTCCGCAGCTCCTGTAATCAATCAGGAACCAACCTGGGCTGCGTTCTCAAACCTACTGGGTACTCTAGTTGAACGCTTTATGCCCCCTATGGGACCACCTGTAACATTACAGTCACTGATGTCCCCATGGTTACTCCGCTTTGGGCTGGAACATTTTTCCTCACCGGTTGTAGTGTATGACTCATTCCTTGGTCAGGCAAAACCCTATTCCAGGTCACTTTCATGTCTCTGGGTCATCTACGCGGGCTACTTCCTCCTCCCTATCCAATAATCTCTTTGATATTTTATCTGAAGAGAGGTGGATCATGCTGTCCTGTCAGTCCCTATATTAGGTGTTTCTGACAAGGATTTTCCATTGCTAAATGACACCACTGCCCTTGTGGTTACTGGGAAGCAAATCCTACAATTCACTGATAAGTGGATTCCCCTACTGTGGTTAAGCAAACTGATATGTTCACACGTCAGAGGATAAATAAAACTCTGTTACCACAATCTGACCATTAATTGTACGTCAGACAAGACATTCCCCGTGTCTACAATGGGCATTAGTTCGATATCCTCCCCCTGCAGAGTTATATAACAAGTAGGTAATTTACTGCTAGTGAACTTATGTGTCACCCATCTGGTGTCGTCCACTCTGCCTCTCACCACTGTCCCCTCACTGTAGGAACCAACAGATAAGAGTGTGGAGGGATGCCTGAAGTCTATTACTCCATTACGGGTGTTGTACATAGACCAAGATTGCATCCTCTTGGGGCTGCAAAATAGTTTGATGACTGGATCAGGCATTAGAGGAAGAGCTGCCAGAGGATATATCTGACAATGCCAGACATTCCCTGTCTCACAATACCACCGCCACCTTTTTCTATACCAGGAGGCATCCCCTGAGGCGGGTGTGTTTGCTGCCAAGGTGTCGGATACGTCTGTCCTGGCTCGCCATATACTGTGGTTGAGGTCATGGAAGGTGGAAATCCTTGAAGGTATTCCCCTTTACTGGACATTTTATTTGGGGAAGACCTAATTAAAAAATTGCATCTGAATCGGCGGCTACTATGACTGCCTTTCTCTCAAATGCTAGTCCTTCTGCAGAAGGCAAATGGTACCACTTTTCCCTGCTTTCGGCCTTAAGGGAAAGCGAAGGTCAGGCATACCCAAGATTCTCCCGTGTTCCCAACAACCACTAAGCCCAAGGCCTAACAATCCTGGGCTGCTCATCAGCCTGCTTCTCGTGACAAGCCTGCTGCATGACGGGACAGGCCTCCCCCTGGGGGATCCCAGGGTGGGGGGGCGACTTCTACGATTCATCCAGGTCTGGTTAATAACCACTTCAGACGCATGGATGCGAGAAGTTGTCTCTCATGGGTACGCAGTCTCTTTCAAGAGACGTCCCCCTCGCCAGTTTTGCACAGCGGTTATCCCATTGGATCTGTTAAAAGGCGCAAGCTCTACAGATGGTTGTGCGTTCCCTCCTGGATACAGGAGTGGTAGTGCCGGTACCTCTGTCCCAGAGAGGCAGAGGATACTACTCGACCCTGTTTCTGGTCCTGAAACCTGATGGGTCTTTCCGGCCTATTTTCAACCTCAAATCACTGAACAAGTTTGTGAAAGCGTCCAAGTTCTGTATGGAAACACTGCGCTCACTTGTACTGGCTATGGAACCAGGCAACTATATGGTATCTCTGGATATACAGGATACGTACCTGCATATGCCTATAGCCATGTCGCATCAGCAGTATCTGCGGTTTGTTATTGGCAACCTCAACTATCAGTTCCAGGCTGTGCCATTTGGACTGGCTATGGCTCCTCGGATCTTCACCAAGGTCATGGCCATAATGACGGCCCATCTCCGTCGCCAGGGAGTCAGGATCCTGACTTTTCTGGACGACTTGCTGATTCTGGAAAACTCCCACAATGTCTTCCTCAGTCATCTACTACTGACGGTAAGCTTCCTCCAAGCCCACGGGTGGCTCATCAATTGGACGAAATCCTCGCTGGTCCCAGCTCAGAGCATGGTTCACCTGGGGGCACTCCTGGACACACACAGTTACTGTCTCCAGAAAAAGTCCTTAGACTTCAAGACAGGATAAGATGCTGCCTTTATCGCCCCAGAGTGTCGATACACTCGGTGATGCAGGTACTTGGCCTGATGGTGTCGGCATTTGACATGGTAGAGTACACTCAATTTCATTCTTGCCCTCTGCAGAGGTTAATCCTTTCTAAGTGGTACGGCCTACCTAATCTGTCACTGACATGGTGGCTAGAAGACCAGCAATTGAGCAGAGGCCATCCCTTCTGGATCCCCGACTGGGTCCTGCTGACAACGGATGCCAGTCTGAGAGGATCCGGTGTGGTGTTGGAGCAACACTCTTTTCAGGGTCGCTGGACCAAGGAGGAGTCACTCCTCCCAATAAACATTCTGGAGTTGCGGGCGGTGTTCATTGCATTGACCCTCGCCCTGACTCTGGTACAGAACAGGCCGGTTCAAGTACGGTCAGACAATGCCACTACGGTGGCATACATAAACCATCAAGGTGGCACTCAAAGCCAGATGGCAATGATGGAAGTGTCAAAAATCTTTTGTTGGTTGGAACGCCATCTGCAAGCAATATCGGCAGTGTTCATTCTGGGAATCCTAAACTGGGAAGCAGACTTCCTAAGCCGCCAGGACGTGCACGCCGGAGAGTGGACTCCTAGTGGACAAGTGGGGCCTACCAGACGTAGACCTGATGGCGTCTCGACACAATCACAAGGTTCTGGTCTTCGGATCAAGAACCAGGGATCCTCAAGCAGCGTTCGTGGATGCACTGGCAATTCCATGGAACTTTCGGCTGCCCTACGTGTTCCCTCCAGTGTCACTCCTGCCCAGGGTCCTGCGGAAGTTCAAACAAGAAGGAGGATTTCTACTTCTAGTCGCTCCAGCATGGCCCAGACGTATTGGTTCTCAGACCTGCATGGTCTATCGACAGAGCATCCTCTTCTACTTTCTCAGCGGCCAGACCTCCTCGTACAGGGCCATTGTCTTTATCCAGACCTGGCCAGGCTGGCTTTGACGGCGTGGCTCTTGAGGCATCACACCTGAGAGCCAAAGGATTCTCTGAGGCGGTCATCCAAACTATGTTAAAAGCCTGCAAACCGGCATCTGCTTGGATTTATTACAGGGTCTGGAATTCTTACTTCACCTGGTGTGCTGATAAGAATTATGATGCATACAGAGTCAGAACTTCCAGAAGTCTGGCTTTTCTGCAAAGAGGCCTGGACTTAGGCCTTCGTCTGGCCTCCCTCAAGGTTCACATATCTGCCTTGTCGGCATGGTTTCAGAGAAAAATTGCGTCTATACCTGACGTTCATACATTCACTCAGGGTGTCTTATGGATACAGCTTCCCTATGTCCCTCCTGTGGCTCCATGGTATCTCTCTGTTGTCCTGAATGCCCTGCAAGAGTCTCCATTTGAACCTCTTAAGACGGTGGACCTTAAATGGCTCACGGCAAAGGTCTTGTTTTTACTGGTTATTGCCTCTGCAAGAAGGGTGTCGGACTTAGGCGCATTGTCGTCCACCCTTTGTAATATTTCATCGTGACCGGTCAGTTCTTAGAACTCACCCAGGTTATTTACCTAAGGTGGTGTCATCTTTTCACCTTAACCAAGAGATTGTGGTTCCGGCCTTTATCTCTTCTGATTTGTCCTCCAGAGAGCGGTCTTTGGATGTGATACAGGCTCTCCGTATATATGTGGAGAGGACTGCCTCTATCAGGAGGTCAGATTCCCTTTTTGTTTTGTTTGGTTTTCACAAACGTGGCTGGCCTGCGAATAAGCAAACCTTGGCTAGATGGATTAGAATGGAAATTGCACCAGCTTATGCGCAGGCTGGTCTCACAGCTCCTGCTGCTATTAATGACCGTTCTACCCGGTCTGTTGGACCTTCTTGGGCGGCCCGCCGTAGCGCGTCCGCAGAACAATTGTGCAAGGCGGCTACGTGGTTCTCTGTGAACATGTTTATTATGTTCTATGTTATATCCCCAATGTTTCCCTGTGGAAACCAATGTAACCTGCTGCAGAAAAGGAGAGTTATGGTAGACTTACCATTGTTAACACTCTTTCTGCGAGGTACATTGGGCTCCACAGGCATCCACTCTGACGCACCTAGCTTCTATGGGTTTGTATGGCATTAGCCGCTGGTCCCTTCTCTTGTCATGAGAATGTGGTTCTATGTGACTAACATCTACCGTCTCTCTTACCTGCTACTGCATTGGACTGGTTAACGAAACTGAGCTCATAGTTCCTTGAGGCGGGTTACAGAGGAGGCCCCAATGCATCCTGGGACAGCCTAAAGCTTTGGCCTGTTGGTGCCTCTGGATCAAGATCCACCCAGATGTTTCCCTGCGGAACCCAATGTACCTCGCAGAAAGAGAGTTAACAATGGTAAGTCTACCATAACTCTCCTTTTTTTGTATATCCTTTCCCGTATCACAGAAAATGTTGTGGATCTTTATTTCCATTCTCCTAAATTAAATTACTTATACCTGTAACAATAACAAAAAGAAATTCAGCTGGTATCACCATCTTTAATATACACAGCCAGCCAGAGAATGTTCTGCAACACTGTACAGTATTATCAAACTGGAATATGCAGAGATACTATACAATGGGCAAGTTGGATATCTTTGTATAAAATTCTACCTGCCAAATACAGTTATGAACCCAATTCTACAAGTGCCTTGAATGCTTTATATGGCCACAGTTTACCTGAAGTAACATTTCAACAAAAATTAGGGAAAATCTTTTTTTGCTATTATCGGCCCTCATTCCGAGTTGTTCGCTCGGTATTTTTCATCGCATCGCAATGAAAATCCGCTTAGTACGCATGCGCAATGTTCGCACTGCGACTGCGCCAAGTAACTTTGCTATGTAGAAAGTAATTTTACTCACGGCTTTTTCATCGCTCCGGCGAACGTAATGTGATTGACAGGAAATGGGTGTTACTGGGCGGAAACACGGCGTTTCAGGGGCGTGTGGCTGAAAACGCTACCGTTTCCGGAAAAAACGCAGGAGTGGCCGGAGAAACGGTGGGAGTGCCTGGGCGAACGCTGGGTGTGTTTGTGACGTCAACCAGGAACGACAAGCACTGAACTGATCGCACAGGCAGAGTAAGTCTGAAGCTACTCTGAAACTGCTAAGTAGTTAGTAATCGCAATATTGCGAATACATCGGTCGCAATTTTAAGAAGCTAAGATTCACTCCCAGTAGGCGGCGGCTTAGCGTGTGTAACTCTGCTAAATTCGCCTTGCGACCGATCAACTCGGAATGAGGGCCATCATTTCAAGTTATTTTGCTACCAAATGCAGTAACATTTTACAAATATTTTAGAAATAATAAATATATTGCTTTATCTTTGTGCATTAAAGCAGGTGAACCTTACATAATGGGTGGTATTCAGATACTACCCTTACATAATATATACTAATAACCGCTATATCATTTTTAAAAATAATAAGCTGGAAATCATTTTCAGTATTAAAGCTGCAAAATTACATTTTATTGAATGTTCCAGAATCTTGTAGATACTTTGACAATCTTACACTCAAATAAGCCTATTCATCCTAAAAATAAAAAAGTTCCACTCAACACACTTCTAGGTGTATACTTTACAGATAGTCATTTTATATGTAAGAAGAAACACTGCTGCTTTTGCTTCTAAGACACACATCATACTAAGGTGATCCGATCTCCTGGTCTTGCTGAAACAAAGAGTGTAGTATATCAGTATTACCTGTCATGTGTTCCTCTACTGATGTTGAAACCGTTCATGCAAATTTCATACTTTACTGGATGTCTTTGTTTGTTCTGTACCATAGCAACAAGTGCCAAGTAAAGTAAAGTAAACCATTGATCAACGCTGCTAGTTGAAGTCTTCAAATCCTCTCTACTTTTATTTTATGTTCAAGCAGAGATAAAACTGTACAGATATTTGTCCAGTGAAGCATATCATTTAACAGTCTCAGGTAAGAGAAGCACTACCGCGAGTTGGTATGTTATATACTAACTCAAGGACAATGAATATTTTGAAAACAGTGAATGTTTTTTTGTGTTGATTGGTAATGCAACTAAAGGGGTGATGTAGAGCTAAACATATGCTTGTTTGTGTATTGTATCTGGTGTGAATTTGCAATGTGCATGCAAAAGTGAGAATGCAATTTAGATGCATCCACCCTTACAACTGGAGAGGAAGAACTGGGGTAGGAAGAGGCGTTCTCACATACATACAGTAGACTTCTAAATATTTGCAAGTGCCAACTCCATCAGAGTTCTGTACAGAGTTAGTCACATTAAGTGGTCTATTGGGTGCTTCTGTTAGGACTATAAATACTATATATTATTACCAGTTATTTATATAACGCACACATATTCCGCAGCACTTTACAGAGAATATTGGTCCAGTCACATCAGTCCCTGCCCCAGTGGAGCTTATAATCTATATTCCCTGCAACATGTACACACACACATTCACACTAGGGTTAATTTTTGTTGGGAGCCAGTTAACCTACCAATATATTTTTGGATTGTGAGAGGAAACCGGAGTACCCGAAGGAAAACCAAAGCAAGCACAGGGAGAATATACAAACTCCACACAGCTAGGGCCATGGTGGGAATTGAACCCATGGTCTCAGTGCTGTGAACCAGTAATACTAACTATTACACCATCCGTGCTGCCCTTTATATTGCCAGTGCTCTTTCATCCCCTGCACTGCAATGCATGGTAGGAAGAAATAGTGGCATGAGTAACTTATGAACTGTTTTTCCTTAAGGGCTCTGTCATTTTATGGCTTTAATAATTGAAATGTCAATTAATTGTTACAAAGATATTGGTTATTAGTCTGGCTCTTATAGTCCTGCTTCTGTACACAAATCTATTGCTTTATCAGGGTGCAAAGATATGGCTCTGGCAAGTGGGCACTGGATACAAAGCACTATCTGTGGAGAACCACCAAGGCCACGGTATGTTACTCTTGCTTTGCTATTGAATGTCCCAGTTAATATGCTACTTTGCTTCACATACTGCATGTTTCATTCCAATGCATGTAATAAAAGTTGGAAAGAGAAAGGGTGATGTTTTCGAGATTCTGGCACATTCCAGATCCAGCTCCAGTAAAGAAAGATTCCAAGGTAAATGTAATAGCCTGAAACTCACAGGCATCAGCAAGATCCAGGCAAGTCTGGCTAATGTTTTGAAGTGGAAATCATTAAAAAGGCAAAACCAACCTCTGCAACAATATTGATATTGATCCAAAATGATTTAAAGATATTCTATCTTTATTTGTCACTAACCAAATACAATCATGTTATGCTATCATTGCAATAATATTATGGGATGCGGTCAATTTACCTACAATCAAAATCCCGACAACCATTGACCGACGGTCAAAATACTGACATGGTCAAAATACTGACATTTAAAATACCGACAAGCTCAAAGTACCGACATTTAAAATGTCGTCAGGTCAAAAAGTCGACATGAGTCGTTCATGAGTCGTTCAAACCGACTTGTTCATACTTTAACATCCCAGTAGACCTGGA
Source organism: Pseudophryne corroboree (assembly GCF_028390025.1). NCBI lineage: Eukaryota > Metazoa > Chordata > Amphibia > Anura > Myobatrachidae > Pseudophryne > Pseudophryne corroboree. Next base: position 466,141,171 of record NC_086444.1, on the reverse strand, counting down.
GGGGGAATTTAATAGTGTCTGAAGCGCGAGCCATGTGAGGGGGCGCGGTACACTTATATGGTGTCCATGTCAACATACACACCAAAAAAAACCTAAAAAACTTGTGTCGACTTTTTGACCTGTCGACATTTAAAATATCAGTATTTTTACCGTCGGTCAATTGTTGTCTGGATTTTGACCGTCGGGATTTTGATTGTAGGTATTTCATATTGATCCCAATATTATGCATGAAATGCATTCGGTGTATACATAAACTCAAGTTCTGCATTTTGCATATAATGTAATTGTAAAACTAGCAAAACACACACACACACACACACACACACACACACACACACACACACACCCTGTATTCACGGTAGGAAAATAGGCCAGCCGTGCCAGTTAGGACACAGTTGAAGTAATATTGGAGGAAGAAGTGACACTGGAGAAACTGCTGCTGGAGGTCCAGCAGTGAATAATAAATGGTCAACTGATGTTTATTAGTTGGCTGCATTTAATACTATGCAGATGGCGCTGAATTTAATAGTAACCATGAAACAGAAATGTGTGTGCAGAGGTCTCTGGAGGTAAAAGAGAAATTTATCAGGATGTCATACTTTCCAACTTTTTTCCAGGACAGTATAAAGTCAACCGTGTTTTTTGCAACTATGCCCTTATCACATAATAATTTGCCCATCATCATCCTTTAACTGCCAAAGCCTCTCCCATGTTAGTGTTGAAAGTGGAGTGTGCTACTGCATTCCTCTATGGAAGCGTCATTCCCTGTACGAAGATGGCCACTGAGGCAAATACTGAGCATATGGGGAATATCTTGAGACTGTGTAATGTTGGGTACACATTTGCCGATATATCGGCCGACCAATATATTGCTGGTCCGTCGGCCAGTGTGTACACAGACATATCGTGTTGGCCCTGCAGCACACACGATGTCCACCCCTATCATGGTCTACAGATCAGGACTTTTACACAGCAATCAGGATAGTTAGGAAGCATGGTAATCACTCATTGAAGAGTATCTAAAGAGGTTATTTTACCTCAAGTTTATTGTAGCTCCCACCCAGTGGCTTCACTAGTGGGTGTGAGGGGTGCAGGCCGCACCCGGGTGTCACAAAATGGCGACTCCTTAGTGACAGGAGCCGGATGCTGCTTTGTGACATTACATTCAGCACTCTGCTCCTGTCGGAGCCATCAGAGCAAGCAGATGAGTGTCGGGGGGCAGCCCAACATCTCCGGGAATGCCCTGTGCTGGGCGTCCCCCTGCATGTCAGAGATTTTGATTGTAAGTTACAGCACTTACTTTGTTAACTAATATAAAAAAGTAAGTAATGCTGCTTTTATTCTGTGACAAACATGTCAATAATTATGTCACAACTGAAATATAAAAGTAAAGAATGCTATACAAAGGGATAGGCTTAATGAGAGCAAATAGTCATAAAATTCAGAAGTACATACACTGTGCCTGTGCAGGCCTCACTGGTTTTCATAAACATTAGTTACCAAAACAAATCTTTTTGCATATCCCACAGCAAGGCTGGTAAAGAGGGTGTGATCTGTTTAGCATTGTGTCACCACTATTTTAATTAATACATAGTGCATGTACAGTTGTTTGATGGAGTGATTAATGTTAGGAGCCTCTGTCAGCGCCAGTGACATAAACATTAATTCATCTGCAAGGGTTTTTCTACAATAGTCCCAACAGTGTTTATTTTCAACTTAATTGATACTTCACGCAGTTAAATGCTATTTTTTAAAGCAGAAGAAAAGTACAGTAGTTACAGATAATTTGCTAATCTTCTGCCATGAATATAAATAAAAAAACTGCTTTCCTGCCTTTTGGCTAAGATCAAGTGTAGCCATTCCTAATTTAGCGGAAGCTGCCACTCTTACACAGATATATACACATATATACACACATAAATACACAAATATACACACAGATATACATAAACACACACATATACACAGATATATACACACAAATATACAAAGATATACACAGACATACATAAACACACAAACATACACAGATATACACACACACACACACACACACACACACACAAATATACACACAGATATACAGGCATACATAAACACACACATATACACAGATATATACACATAAACATACACACATATACTGTATACAAAGATATATACACATAAACACACACATACATGTATACACATATGCACATAGACATACTGTATACACACATTTACAAACAAACACATTTACACACACACACACAGACATATACACATAAACACACAGTATACACACATTAATTCTCACCAAGTGGGCAGCAGCAGAGCAGCAGCTCCTCGTTCTAGCCTGGAGGGGCGGAGCGTCTATGTGATTGACAGGCTGGGCCTCCGTGGGCAGAAGGAAAGGACCGAGGAAAGGGAAGGTGTGGCCACCACACTGCCTGCATGTTCCAGATCACTGAATGCAGATACCTGACAGCCGGGAAGCATCTATCTTCTGACAAGCCCCCAAACCTCCCCACTTCCCTAACAACACACCACACTACACTGCACTGGACTCTCTGCACTGCAATCAGTGACATGGAACATGCAGGCAGTGTGGTGGCCACCCCCTCCCTCTCTTGTAGTCCTCTCCTCCTACCCCGTAATCCCGGCTCTCAGCAGTGTTACAGGGAGCCGGCGTCTTCTGTCCCCAGCGGCGCCTGGAGCTTGAGCTCCACTTGCTCCACTCTCCCTATGCCCCTGATTAGGAGTGGATGCAAAGGCCCAAGACCCAGAGATTTTTTTGTTATTGCACCTGGTAATTTAGAGTAGGCACCTCTGGCTCCAGTAAATATTTAAAAAAAAAAGTTACATTCTCTGTGTCAGATTTCTACCAGTCTTTGTTAATGACAGCTGGTATTTTATTTATGATTTTATCTTGCACTGTTAATTGCTAAACGCTTATAGATGATCAGATGTTATTGATTTTATTGTCTCCAGGGGTTAGATTTACAAAAGCAAAATCTTTTTCAAGCTCTTGCAGATTCTATTTGGAAATGTAAACCGTCAGTAATATTGGTTGCAAAACTCACTAGGGCTGATTCAAAGGTGGATGAAGACGCGGCCGTCCTTTTTACAGTTGCCCGTCTGTAACTTTATGTAAATGCAGCTACAAAGTCCTTCCCTGGTATACATCCGTGAATATGCAAGGACTGAGACACCCACTGTCAGCATCCGTACATGCTAAAATACCGCCTGGTGCCTCTTTAGATGCCGCATTCGGTTGTACTATGGAAACTTGCACCAACCCTATGCTAGGCACAGATTTGCCATCTGAGTATGGCCTCCAAAGTGAACGATTGAGAACTTGAGTACACAAACACTTCAGCGGCATGCCCATGCCACTCACATAACACTCCAATAAGATGGGCTATGTCCGTGTGCATGTTTAGCCAACTTCCAGTTATCACCCAGGAATGCCCAGCACTTTCCCAGTACATTTCTGCTACCATGTATATCATTCGGAACAGCGCCTTTGTGTGCACTCAGTGTAACCCACGAACTGTAACATGTACATGAGCAGTAGCAACAAATCGCTCGACTCCATCAACATCGGCATTGTATGTGGCTCTACATCAGGCCTGCCATGCTGTGAGAATATTATTGTCAGTTTCAATTTCCATGTCAAATCTGATTAGAAGCAAGATGCTGCTTTGTAATCTAGCTCTATGTCCTTTTTCGTTGTATTTGTCATACCATCAATACTGGTATGGAAGGAATACACTGGTAATCTATTAACCAAACTTGATGATAAGCACTGCACTGGTTCGGGTTCACTACGGCTGGCCGGCGGTCGGGCTCCCGGCGACCAGCATCCCGGCGCCGGGAGCCCGACCGCCGGCTTACCGACAGCTTGGCGAGCGCAAATGAGCCCCTTGCGGGCTCGCTGCGCTCGCCACGCTACGCGCGCCACACTATTTTATTCTCCCTCTATGGGGGTCGTGGACCCCCACGAGGGAAAATAATAGTCGGTATTCCGGCTGTCGGGCTCCCGGCGCCGGTATACTGAGCGCCGGGAGCCCGACCGCCGGCAAACAGAAGACCACCCCACTGGTTCCCCTTCCCCTACTGAACACTTTTCAAGCTCCTCATCCTCACATGCAAGGCCCTTTCTAACACCACTGTTCGCTAAATATCCAACCTCATCTCCATACATACTCCCTCTCTGGTCGGCCAATTGCTGTCACCATTCCTCCACCACAGTTAATACATCTCGCTCTATCAGACTTTGCCCCTTCCTGCAAAGCTTCAAACAAGTGCTGAAAAGTAAACCCACATGTTCCGGCTAAAAGCATACCCGTCCACTACATGATTGTGTCACCACGTAGCTTACTTTACTCTCCTGCATCCCCCATATCTCTATCAACATTACTTCCTGCCCTTTGATCCACTTACACGGGTTTACTTGACCTACACTAGCTCACTCATCATGTTATCAGTTTGTCTTCTTCTTCACCTTATAGTATAAGCTCCAAGGAGCAGGTTCCTCATCCTTACATCTTTCAGAAGCTTTAAACTGTTAGTTGCACCCTCACTAATGGGTACAGTTTTCAGCCTATGCTGAATAGTACCCTTGTAGCTTTTACCTCCACAGTTGTATTGTATATTGAGAAATGTCATTTTTTGTGTTATCTGTTTGTACTATTTACTGTACTATTTCACCCTGTGCTGTATGATTGTTTACCCAATGTACGATGCTGCTGAACACTTATGGTGCCCTATAAATAAAGTATAAAAATAATTGCATTTGTCAGCCAGGAGGTGACACCACTGATATATATTACTACAGAAGAGCACTATTTTCATTTGTTTGTATTAGTATGGTATATTGTATATCCCATTTGGATTTCAAAAGGGGTTCCCTTAACACCAAATACAGTATGATAAAAGAAACATTCTGTTTATTATCTTTGATATACTTACTGTAGTTTGTTGTGGTTAAGTAGTCATTTCTTGCACGACTCCTTCCTGTCTTTTGTTCCCAGCAGTGACTTTTAATGACTATTTTATAGCCACCAGCCAAAGAATATCTTTGCTGAAATTAGTACCTAGGTTATACTTCCTCAATTGAAATGGCTCGAGGACACTTGTGTGTTTCTTTCTGAAGTTTTCACAAGCACTCATATATAAAAGGTGCACACAACAACTTCCTGTTTGTAATAAACTACATTGAAGATTGCACTTTGCTATAACGTTGAGCTGTGCAGCAATGATTCTAAGTGGCTAATACATGGCTAATTACACATTTATTGACACGTTCCAGTACTTGGTTTTATTTGTTTTCCTACAGTTATTGGCAAATTACATTTACAAAACTGATCTTAAAAGAGATATATACAGTATTATCACACCTTTTTTCTTTCTTTGCTTCCTCAAACTGTTTAGTAATGCAGAAGTTCCCATTTACTTGTATTTCATATTTTGGAGCCACAAGTAGAAAATAAAGAGGCAACTTGCTCAAAGACATAAAGGCTTATTATTATTATTATTATTATTATTATTATTATTATCATCATCATCATCATTAGCCTTTATATTTTGTGTACTTCAAAATCAGAAAATAGTATTGAGGCACCTCAGTCCCTGTACCAATGAATCTTACAATGTCATTTTTCTTCAACAAAAGCATATACAATAGGATTGATGTTTAGAATCTTAAGCTAACAGTGGCCCTCATTCTGAGTTGATCGCTCGCTAGCTATTTTTTGCAGCCATGCAAACGCATAGTTGCCGCCCACAGGGGAGCAGAGGCGGATTGGCCATAGGGTTTACAGGGAAGATTCCCGGTGGGCCGACGCACCTGTGGGGCCTGTTTTGTTTGAGGACATGTGGTCCTTTTTATAGACATAATGAATAAGATGCAAAATAATTTGCATATATGAAAATGACTTTGCCACTTAGCCTGTGATTGCAGATGATCTAGTGTATGCTCTGTCTGCCTGCTTGGCTGACATATAAGATTGAGTGAACAGTGATTGGGATACGGATGGTGTAATAAGCAAGAAAATATATCTTTCTAAAGAATTATTTAGTTTCCTAAATTCTGAAGGTGTATCATATAATGTGCTCATAATTTTTAATTTTATTTCTTTTTAACTTCCCCCTTGATGCTGGACAAGCCCACTATCTGGAAAGTCTTGGGGGGAGGGTGCTGCTGCCATGGCCCATTGCTAGACCTTACACCTCTGGTGCTGCCCATGTGGGGCCACTAGTACAAATTTTTCCAGGGCCGCTTTTTGTTCCCAATCCGTCCCTGCAGGGGAGTGTATTTTTGCTTTGCAAGTGTGCGAACGCCTATGCAGTCGAGCTCTGCAAAAACATTTTGTGCAGTTTCTGAGTAGCTCTGGACTTACTCAGCCCTTGCGATCACTTCAGTCTTTTTGGTGCCGGAATTGACGTCAGACACCCGCCCAGCAAATGCTTGGACATGCCTGGTTTTCACAAACACCCCCAGAAAACGGTCAGTTGACACCCACAAACGCCTTCTTCCTGTCAATCTCCTTGCGATCCGCAGTGCGAACGGATTCTTCGTTAAATCCATCGCCCAGCACCGATCCACTTTGTACCTGTACGACGCGCTTGCTCATTGCGGTGCATGTGCAGTAGAGACCTGATCGCTGCGCTGCGAAAAAAACAGCAGCGAGCGATCAACTCGGAATGACCCCCAGTATGTCTAGAGGTCATCTTGTAACCTATAGGAAACCTGCACTAACATAGCAAGAATGTACAGATTCTAGCAAAGACTTGAACCTAAGACACCATTTTAGGTCTCGGGCCGAACACCATACTACATATAGAGGTTTATTAACTAAATTTTCAGCCTTTAACCCTGTTTTCTAAATTCTTTGTTTTATTTGGAGACAGCCATCATATGCTTTAGCCACAGTGCAGGGGCTCTTCACCTCCTGGATCTCCTCAGAGCTTGGAGAACCACAGTACATCAGCTCTGTGTCACCAGGAAATGTGGTTCCTCTGTTAACTGAGACAGTAGAATATCATGATGTGAATATTGTACTATTGTTATATTGCTTGGCGACAAACAGGAAATAAATATGAAAACTGTGTGCTCTGATGAAAGTGAAAGAAACCACATACAAACAAGTTGTAGCAACATAAGCAGAACTAATGCAAAACAATTACATTCCAACGGCTCAGGGGATCAGGAGGAGCCTTAGCGCTTTTCATTGTGGGGCTGGCTCTGGGAAAGGGGGCCATGCAGTTTTTGGTGTAATAACCCTTTCCACAGAGACAACAGTCCCTGCTGACCAGCTTGGGGCTGTTCTGCATCACCATAGAAAATGTCTAAAACAGATATGGGAGGAGATGTATCCAGCTTCATAAAGACTGGAGAAGTTGCCCATAACAACCAATCAGCTTATAGCTTACATTTATCAAGTAAATTATTTGAAATGATAGGTAGAAACTTATTGTTGCTATGGGCAACTTCTTTACTTGCTATGGGAAACTTCTCCACTCTTTAGGGAGTTTTATATATCTCCCCCATGGTTACTTATGTCTGTGGAACCTACTCTACTTCACAGAGGAGGACCAGTGCACACATGCAACTGGAAGATCGATTTGAGCTTTCAGATCAACTGTTAGAACTATATAGATATATTGATAGGTTAGGTGGTAACCTTTTACATGTATTAGGTAAAGTAATAATACCATATTGCCCACAAACTACCATAGGGCTGCAATCAGGCTTTTATGCCATTTGATGAGATACTGTAAATGTGCCCTTACATATCTGAAAGGTGGATATGGATTATTGATATAAGTATTAACTGGAAATGTCACTACATCTTTCCTTTGTGTATACTGCATAATGAAATTGTTGCAGTGATTAAACAGTGTATAAAAAATACAATGTGAAAAGGGGATGCATTCAGCGAACGGGATGCCGATGGTGATGTGACCAACACCGGAATCCCAACACCACTCGGGAGACCGGTGCTGGAAGACCAACAGCCGACATCCTGAAGGTAAGTATTGGGGCATTGTTAGGGATAGGGCCTGGGGGTGGGGGGTTTAGGGGTCGGCATTAGGAGGAGGTTAGCCCTAGCCGCCACCTCGCGATAGTTAGCCCTAGCCGCCACCCCCGGATGATTAGGGTTAGGGTAGGGGTGTGTGTGGAAGTAAAAATACTTACTCCCTCCGACAGCAGGATTTTCAATGTCGGGATGCCAGTGTCGGTCATGTGACTGCTGGCATCCTGCCGACTGGATAACATACCAAACCCTCTTTGAAAAGGTGTCATTCCCATGTTCCTAATCTCACTGATGTCAGATCTTACATTTGTATCTACTGGCTCTGTGTGATAATATTGCCATCGCAGTGTGTGGCAGTCTCTACACTGATTTTATTTACATCTAAACATTGGATTTACAAATTCAAATATTAAATTTTACTGAGGCAAAGGGTTAGTGTTTATTTTGCATAAGTAATTTAAATTACAGGTTTCATTTGCACAATTACAGGTTCATATTTGTTTGCTTACATTTTTCATTTTTTTAAATCTAGGCACGGGCATGCCTTAACAGTTGCAGGCAATATTGCATTCATATTTGGAGGTTGCACCATTAGCAGTATTCTGGTAAGTTGTAATCGCAGTCATTATACTGAACTCATCATATCTAATTATTGTACTGACTCTGATTTAAAAATATGTAACATAGTTGTGTAAGCTGCTTGCATCTCTATCCCCAGTGTTTCATGAGTAGAGGGGTGAAAAGACTCCTTGTAAAAACTACTTTGCAGGGGTGGATTGGGCCACCGTGTAAGTTTACGCGATGGCGGGCCAACTCACACTGCCTGCTCAACTGGATGACAGTAACCATGATCAGAGCTCTGCCAATCGAGCAGCAGCCAGAGGCAGCTGGAGTTAAAGTAACATGGCCACAGGAGTGCTGCTGCGCATTCATAGCAGGCAAGGCCATCGACCATCGATGATTCATAATCATTGAATGTTTATGGCCAATGTTGAATGCTTTTGATTGGGAAGAACCAGATTGTTTCCCCCCATCAATGGCACAGCATAACCTAAAGGTTTTTTGTTTTTTTTACAAGGTGTGGGGACACAGTGCACAGCTCTGCCCCCCGACACCCGCAAAGCTCCGCCACCAGGTTCTGGTTGGCCTATGGGTGAGTCAGTCAAAGAACAGGGATGACCATCGGTTGGTGAAACCATTGATAGTCATCCATTGCATAGCTGCCAACCATCTATGGCCACTTGCTATATCGCCATCAATGGTAACCATAGATGGTAACCACACACATGGTCATCCCTAATTCATAGCCACAGCACCTTCTCCATGGGCATTCGTGGAGCTTGTGAGTTACTCCTCATGTATACGCCTCCATCCTCCAGCAGCAGCCGGCAACACAAAAACAGGTAAGGGATACACAGGGACAGACGGGGCAGGCTAGGCAGCGGGGTACATACAAGGACACATGCTGGTAAGAGACACATAGGGGCAGGCTGGGTAGTCTGAGCTTAGGAGGGGATGACACAAGAACACAGGAGATATCATCAAGGTGCCGGCAAGTCTGGTGAGAATGGTGGTTGCTACAGCAGGGGTTGGGATACCATTTGTTGTGCTGCACAGCCCTTCTCTTCCCCCATGTGGCAAGACACTGGCTCGTCTGCCTCTGCATCGGGCAAGGGCTCCTCCCCTTCCACCGTGCAGTGCTACAGTACCTCCAAACATTCCTCTGTTATTCCTCCAACTTACTGTCCCACAACTCTCATGTGGCACTGTGAGAGGTGTGCCAGCGAAGTGATGGCTGAATTGATGTGTGAGCAAAAACAGCAAAGTAATGAGTTGTGAGGAGTGGGGCTGATATCGGACTGCATTATAGCATATATATATATATATATATATATATACATATATTAGAGATGTGCGGGTTCAGATTTACTTGGGTCTTAGCGCCATAATTAACACATGTTCGAATTTATCCAGATTTTTCTTATTGGCTATCCAAAACACGTGACATCCACGAGCCAAGAAGATGCCGTTTTGAGATCCGGGTAAATTCGGATATATCCAAACCCGCACATCTCTAATGTACAGTAGTGTGTGTGTGTGTGTGTGTGTGTGTGTGTGTGTGTGTGTGTATATATATATATATATATATATATATATATATATATATATATATATTGTATTGCAAGGACTGGCACTCCTTAGGATCCAAATGAATAATATATATATACACTAGAGATGAGCGCCGGAAATTTTTCGGGTTTTGCGTTTTGGTTTTGGGTTCGGTTCCGCGGCCGTGTTTTGGGTTCGACCGCGTTTTGGCAAAACCTCACCGAATTTTTTTTGTCGGATTCGGGTGTGTTTTGGATTCGGGTGTTTTTTTCAAAAAACACTAAAAAACAGCTTAAATCATAGAATTTGGGGGTCATTTTGATCCCAAAATATTATTAACCTCAAAAACCATAATTTCCACTCATTTTCAGTCTATTCTGAATACCTCACACCTCACAATATTATTTTTAGTCCTAAAATTTGCACCTAGGTCGCTGGATGACTAAGCTAAGCGACCCTAGTGGCCGACACAAACACCGGGCCCATCTAGGAGTGTCACTGCAGTGTCACGCAGGATGTCCCTTCCAAAAAATCCCTCCCCAAACAGCACATGACGCAAAGAAAAAAAGAGGCGCAATGAGGTAGCTGTGTGAGTAAGATAAGCGACCCTAGTGGCCGACACAAACACCGGGCCCATCTAGGAGTGTCACTGCAGTGTCACGCAGGATGTCCCTTCCAAAAAACCCTCCCCAAACAGCACATGACGCAAAGAAAAAAAGAGGCGCAATGAGGTAGCTGTGTGAGTAAGATAAGCGACCCTAGTGGCCGACACAAACACCGGGCCCATCTAGGAGTGTCACTGCAGTGTCACGCAGGATGTCCCTTCCAAAAAACCCTCCCCAAACAGCACATGACACAAAGAAAAAAAGAGGCGCAATGAGGTAGCTGTGTGAGTAAGATAAGCGACCCTAGTGGCCGACACAAACACCGGGCCCATCTAGGAGTGGCACTGCAGTGTCACGCAGGATGTCCCTTCCAAAAAACCCTCCCCAAACAGCACATGACGCAAAGAAAAATTAAAGAAAAAAGAGGTGCAAGATGGAATTGTCCTTGGGCCCTCCCACCCACCCTTATGTTGTATAAACAGGACATGCACACTTTAACCAACCCATCATTTCAGTGACAGGGTCTGCCACACGACTGTGACTGAAATGACGGGTTGGTTTGGACCCCCACCAAAAAAGAAGCAATTAATCTCTCCTTGCACAAACTGGCTCTACAGAGGCAAGATGTCCACCTCATCATCATCCTCCGATATATCACCGTGTACATCCCCCTCCTCACAGATTATCAATTCGTCCCCACTGGAATCCACCATCTCAGCTCCCTGTGTACTTTGTGGAGGCAATTGCTGCTGGTCAATGTCTCCACGGAGGAATTGATTATAATTCATTTTAATGAACATCATCTTCTCCACATTTTCTGGATGTAACCTCGTACGCCGATTGCTGACAAGGTGAGCGGCGGCACTAAACACTCTTTCAGAGTACACACTTGTGGGAGGGCAACTTAGGTAGAATAAAGCCAGTTTGTGCAAGGGCCTCCAAATTGCCTCTTTTTCCTGCCAGTATAAGTACGGACTGTGTGACGTGCCTACTTGGATGCGGTCACTCATATAATCCTCCACCATTCTTTCAATGGTGAGAGAATCATATGCAGTGACAGTAGACGACATGTCCGTAATCGTTGTCAGGTCCTTCAGTCCGGACCAGATGTCAGCATCAGCAGTCGCTCCAGACTGCCCTGCATCACCGCCAGCGGGTGGGCTCGGAATTCTGAGCCTTTTCCTCGCACCCCCAGTTGCGGGAGAATGTGAAGGAGGAGATGTTGACAGGTCGCGTTCCGCTTGACTTGACAATTTTCTCACCAGCAGGTCTTTCAACCCCAGCAGACTTGTGTCTGCCGGAAAGAGAGATCCAAGGTAGGCTTTAAATCTAGGATCGAGCACGGTGGCCAAAATGTAGTGCTCTGATTTCAACAGATTGACCACCCGTGAATCCTTGTTAAGCGAATTAAGGGCTCCATCCACAAGTCCCACATGCCTAGCGGAATCGCTCCGTGTTAGCTCCTCCTTCAATGTCTCCAGCTTCTTCTGCAAAAGCCTGATGAGGGGAATGACCTGACTCAGGCTGGCAGTGTCTGAACTGACTTCACGTGTGGCAAGTTCAAAGGGCATCAGAACCTTGCACAACGTTGAAATCATTCTCCACTGCACTTGAGACAGGTGCATTCCATCTCCTATATCGTGCTCAATTGTATAGGCTTGAATGGCCTTTTGCTGCTCCTCCAACCTCTGAAGCATATAGAGGGTTAAATTCCACCTCGTTACCACTTCTTGCTTCAGATGATGGCAGGGCAGGTTCAGTGGTTTAAACAAAACAGGACATGCACACTTTAACCAACCCATCATTTCAGTGACAGGGTCTGCCACACGACTGTGACTGATATGACGGGTTGGTTTGGACCCCCCCCCAAAAAAGAAGCAATTAATCTCTCCTTGCACAAACTGGCTCTACAGAGGCAAGATGTCCACCTCATCTTCACCCTCCGATATATCACCGTGTACATCCCCCTCCTCACAGATTATCAATTCGTCCCCACTGGAATCCACCATCTCAGCTCCCTGTGTACTTTGTGGAGGCAATTGCTGCTGGTCAATGTCTCCGCGGAGGAATTGATTATAATTCATTTTAATGAACATCATCTTCTCCACATTTTCTGGATGTAACCTCGTACGCCGATTGCTGACAAGGTGAGCGGCGGCACTAAACACTCTTTCGGAGTACACACTTGTGGGAGGGCAACTTAGGTAGAATAAAGCCAGTTTGTGCAAGGGCCTCCAAATTGCCTCTTTTTCCTGCCAGTATAAGTACGGACTGTGTGACGTGCCTACTTGGATGCGGTCACTCATATAATCCTCCACCATTCTATCAATGTTGAGAGAATCATATGCAGTGACAGTAGACGACATGTCCGTAATCGTTGTCAGGTCCTTCAGTCCGGACCAGATGTCAGCATCAGCAGTCGCTCCAGACTGCCCTGCATCACCGCCAGCGGGTGGGCTCGGAATTCTGAGCCTTTTCCTCGCACCCCCAGTTGCGGGAGAATGTGAAGGAGGAGATGTTGACAGGTCGCGTTCCGCTTGACTTGACAATTTTGTCACCAGCAGGTCTTTCAACCCCAGCAGACCTGTGTCTGCCGGAAAGAGAGATCCAAGGTAGGCTTTAAATCTAGGATCGAGCACGGTGGCCAAAATGTAGTGCTCTGATTTCAACAGATTGACCACCCGTGAATCCTTGTTAAGCGAATTAAGGGCTGCATCCACAAGTCCCACATGCCTAGCGGAATCGCTCCGTGTTAGCTCCTTCTTCAATGCCTCCAGCTTCTTCTGCAAAAGCCTGATGAGGGGAATGACCTGACTCAGGCTGGCAGTGTCTGAACTGACTTCACGTGTGGCAAGTTCAAAGGGCATCAGAACCTTGCACAACGTTGAAATCATTCTCCACTGCACTTGAGACAGGTGCATTCCATCTCCTATATCGTGCTCAATTGTATAGGCTTGAATGGCCTTTTGCTGCTCCTCCAACCTCTGAAGCATATAGAGGGTTGAATTCCACCTCGTTACCACTTCTTGCTTCAGATGATGGCAGGGCAGGTTCAGTAGTTTTTGGTGGTGCTCCAGTCTTCTGTACGTGGTGCCTGTACGCCGAAAGTGTCCCGCAATTCTTCTGGCCACCGACAGCATCTCTTGCACGCCCCTGTCGTTTTTTAAAAAATTCTGCACCACCAAATTCAAGGTATGTGCAAAACATGGGACGTGCTGGAATTTGCCCATATTTAATGCACACACAATATTGCTGGCGTTGTCCGATGCCACAAATCCACAGGAGAGTCCAATTGGGGTAAGCCATTCCGCGATGATCTTCCTCAGTTGCCGTAAGAGGTTTTCAGCTGTGTGCGTATTCTGGAAAGCGGTGATACAAAGCGTAGCCTGCCTAGGAAAGAGTTGGCGTTTGCGAGATGCTGCTACTGGTGCCGCCGCTGCTGTTCTTGCGGCGGGAGTCCATACATCTACCCAGTGGGCTGTCACAGTCATATAGTCCTGACCCTGCCCTGCTCCACTTGTCCACATGTCCGTGGTTAAGTGGACATTGGGTACAGCTGCATTTTTTAGGACACTGGTGAGTCTTTTTCTGAGGTCTGTGTACATTTTCGGTATCGCCTGCCTAGAGAAGTGGAACCTAGATGGTATTTGGTAACGGGGGCACACTACCTCAAGAAATTGTGTAGTTCCCTGTGAACTAACGGCGGATACCGGACGCACGTCTAACACCAACATAGTTGTCAAGGCCTCAGTTATCCGCTTTGCAGCAGGATGACTGCTGTGATATTTCATCTTCCTCGCAAAGGACTGTTGGACAGTCAATTGCTTACTGGAAGTAGTACAAGTGGTCTTCCGACTTCCCCTCTGGGATGACCATCGACTCCCAGCAGCAACAACAGCAGCGCCAGCAGCAGTAGGCGTTACACGCAAGGATGCATCGGAGGAATCCCAGGCAGGAGAGGAATCGTCAGAATTGCCAGTGACATGGCCTGCAGGACTATTGGCATTCCTGGGGAAGGAGGAAATTGACACTGAGGGAGTTGGTGGGGTGGTTTGCGTGAGCTTGGTTACAAGAGGAAGGGATTTACTGGTCAGTGGACTGCTTCCGCTGTCACCCAAAGTTTTTGAACTTGTCACTGACTTATTATGAATGCGCTGCAGGTGACGTATAAGGGAGGATGTTCCGAGGTGGTTAACGTCCTTACCCCTACTTATTACAGCTTGACAAAGGCAACACACGGCTTGACACCTGTTGTCCGCTTTTCTGTTGAAATACTTCCACACTGAAGAGCTGATTTTTTTGGTATTTTCACCAGGCATGTCAACGGCCATATTCCTCCCACGGACAACAGGTGTCTCCCCGGGTGCCTGACTTAAACAAACCACCTCACCATCAGAATCCTCCTGGTCAATTTCCTCCCCAGCGCCAGCAACACCCATATCCTCCTCATCCTGGTGTACTTCAACACTGACATCTTCAATCTGACTATCAGGAACTGGACTGCGGGTGCTCCTTCCAGCACTTGCAGGGGGCGTGCAAATGGTGGAAGGCGCATGCTCTTCACGTCCAGTGTTGGGAAGGTCAGGCATCGCAACCGACACAATTGGACTCTCCTTGTGGATTTGGGATTTCGAAGAACGCACAGTTCTTTGCGGTGCTTTTGCCAGCTTGAGTCTTTTCAGTTTTCTAGCGAGAGGCTGAGTGCTTCCATCCTCATGTGAAGCTGAACCACTAGCCATGAACATAGGCCAGGGCCTCAGCCGTTCCTTGCCACTCCGTGTGGTAAATGGCATATTGGCAAGTTTACGCTTCTCCTCCGACAATTTTATTTTAGGTTTTGGAGTCCTTTTTTTACTGATATTTGGTGTTTTGGATTTGACATGCTCTGTACTATGACATTGGGCATCGGCCTTGGCAGACGACGTTGCTGGCATTTCATCGTCTCGGCCATGACTAGTGGCAGCAGCTTCAGCACGAGGTGGAAGTGGATCTTGATCTTTCCCTAATTTTGGAACCTCAACATTTTTGTTCTCCATATTTTAATAGGCACAACTAAAAGGCACCTCAGGTAAACAATGGAGATGGATGGATACTAGTATACTTATGGATGGACTGCCGAGTGCCGACACAGAGGTAGCTACAGCCGTGGACTACCGTACTGTGTCTGCTGCTAATATAGACTGGATGATTGATAATGAGATGAAATCAATATATATATGTATGTATATATAATATCACTAGTACTGCAGCCGGACAGGTAGATAATATATTTATTAGGTAATGATGACTGATGACGGACCTGCTGGACACTGTCAGCTCAGCAGCACCGCAGACTGCTACAGTAAGCTACTATACTATAGTAGTATGTACAAAGAAGAAAGAAAAAAAAAACCACGGGTAGGTGGTATACAATTATGGATGGACTGCCGAGTGCCGACACAGAGGTAGCTACAGCCGTGGACTAACGTACTGTGTCCGCTGCTAATATAGACTGGATGATTGATAATGAGATGAAATCAATATATATATATGTATATATAATATCACTAGTACTGCAGCCGGACAGGTAGATAATATATTTATTAGGTAATGATGACTGATGACGGACCTGCTGGACACTGTCAGCTCAGCAGCACCGCAGACTGCTACAGTAAGCTACTATACTATAGTAGTATGTACAAAGAAGAAAGAAAAAAAAAAACCACGGGTAGGTGGTATACAATTATGGATGGACTGCCGAGTGCCGACACAGAGGTAGCTACAGCCGTGGACTAACGTACTGTGTCTGCTGCTAATATAGACTGGATGATTGATAATGAGATGAAATCAATATATATATGTATGTATATATAATATCACTAGTACTGCAGCCGGACAGGTAGATAATATATTTATTAGGTAATGATGACTGATGACGGACCTGCTGGACACTGTCAGCTCAGCAGCACCGCAGACTGCTACAGTAAGCTACTATACTATAGTAGTATGTACAAAGAAGAAAGAAAAAAAAAAACACGGGTAGGTGGTATACAATTATGGATGGACTGCCGAGTGCCGACACAGAGGTAGCTACAGCCGTGGACTAACGTACTGTGTCTGCTGCTAATATAGACTGGATGATTGATAATGAGATGAAATCAATATATATATATGTATGTATATATAATATCACTAGTACTGCAGCCGGACAGGTAGATAATATATTTATTAGGTAATGATGACTGATGACGGACCTGCTGGACACTGTCAGCTCAGCAGCACCGCAGACTGCTACAGTAAGCTACTATACTATAGTAGTATGTACAAAGAAGAAAGAAAAAAAAAACCACGGGTAGGTGGTATACAATTATGGATGGACTGCCGAGTGCCGACACAGAGGTAGCTACAGCCGTGGACTAACGTACTGTGTCTGCTGCTAATATAGACTGGATGATTGATAATGAGATGAAATCAATATATATATGTATGTATATATAATATCACTAGTACTGCAGCCGGACAGGTAGATAATATATTTATTAGGTAATGATGACTGATGACGGACCTGCTGGACACTGTCAGCTCAGCAGCACCGCAGACTGCTACAGTAAGCTACTATACTATAGTAGTATGTACAAAGAAGAAAGAAAAAAAAAACCACGGGTAGGTGGTATACAATTATGGATGGACTGCCGAGTGCCGACACAGAGGTAACTACAGCCGTGGACTAACGTACTGTGTCTGCTGCTAATATAGACTGGATGATTGATAATGAGATGAAATCAATATATATATATGTATGTATGTATATATAATATCACTAGTACTGCAGCCGGACAGGTAGATAATATATTTATTAGGTAATGATGACTGATGACGGACCTGCTGGACACTGTCAGCTCAGCAGCACCGCAGACTGCTACAGTAAGCTACTATACTATAGTAGTATGTACAAAGAAGAAAGAAAAAAAAAAACCCACGGGTAGGTGGTATACAATTATGGATGGACTGCCGAGTGCCGACACAGAGGTAGCTACAGCCGTGGACTAACGTACTGTGTCTGCTGCTAATATAGACTGGATGATTGATAATGAGATGAAATCAATATATATATGTATGTATATATAATATCACTAGTACTGCAGCCGGACAGGTAGATAATATATTTATTAGGTAATGATGACTGATGACGGACCTGCTGGACACTGTCAGCTCAGCAGCACCGCAGACTGCTACAGTAAGCTACTATACTATAGTAGTATGTACAAAGAAGAAAGGAAAAAAAAAACCACGGGTAGGTGGTATACAATTATGGATGGACTGCCGAGTGCCGACACAGAGGTAGCTACAGCCGTGGACTAACGTACTGTGTCTGCTGCTAATATAGACTGGATGATTGATAATGAGATGAAATCAATATATATATATGTATGTATATATAATATCACTAGTACTGCAGCCGGACAGGTAGATAATATATTTATTAGGTAATGATGACTGATGACGGACCTGCTGGACACTGTCAGCTCAGCAGCACCGCAGACTGCTACAGTAAGCTACTATACTCTATAGTAGTATGTACAAAGAAGAAAGAAAAAAAAAAAACCACGGGTAGGTGGTATACAATTATGGATGGACTGCCGAGTGCCGACACAGAGGTAGCTACAGCCGTGGACTAACGTACTGTGTCTGCTGCTAATATAGAGTCTAGACTGGATGATAAATTATTGATAATGAGATGAAATCAATATAATATCACTAGTACTGCAGCGGGACAGGTACTATATATATTTATTATGTAATGACTGATGACGGACCTGCTGGACACTGTCAGGTCAGCACAGCACCGCAGACTGCTACAGTAAGCTACTATAGTAGTATGTATAAAGAAGAATGAAAAAAAAAAAAACCACGGGTAGGTGGTATACAATATTATATATATATATATATATATTATATACAATTTTATATATATATATATATATATATATATATATATATATTAAACTGGTGGTGATTGATTATTAAACTGGTGGTCACTTCAGGTCACGTTGCAACTTGCAACTAGTACTCCGAGGCCTAAGCAGACAATCACAAAATATATTATTATACTGGTGGTCAGTGTGGTCACAACAATGGCAGTGTGGCACTGACTCTGGCAGCAAAAGTGTGCACTGTACGTTATATGTACTCCTGAGTCCTGCTCTCAGACTCTAACTGCTCCCCACTGTCAGTGTCTCCCCCACAAGTCAGATAATACACTTACAGTCACACTATCTAATCTATAAATATCACTTCAGCAAGTAGTATAGTAGTATACAGTATAGTAGTACTCCTCCTAATAATGCTCCCCGAAAATACTGTGTCTCTCTCTTCTCTAAACGGAGAGGACGCCAGCCATGTCCTCTCCCTATGACTCTCAATGCACGTGTGAAAATGGCGGCGACGCGCGGCTCCTTATATAGAATCCGAGTCTCGCGATAGAATCCGAGCCTCGCGAGAATCCGACAGCGTGATGATGACGTTCGGGCGCGCTCGGGTTAGCCGAGCAAGGCGGGAAGATCCGAGCCTGCTCGGACCCGTGTAAAAAACCTGAAGTTCGGGCGGGTTCGGATTCAGAGGAACCGAACCCGCTCATCTCTAATATACACACAATGCAAATGGTCCTTGTGGTGGATTGAAGTTATTTTCTATGCATAACTGTTAAGATTATTAACCCACTCACCCTTGTAATCATACCTGACCCCCTCAACCTTAACTTTCCCTCAGTTATATATGTTAATTCCTCCCTACACACTTAGTTATCTCTGATTTATTTTTCAACTTTGAAAGCTTATAAAAATTGTTTCACTTCACGCAGTGCAATGATTCATATATCAAATGAAAGGAAATTTAATGCTGGAATTCAACACAATAAACAGAGATCAAATATTTGCACTACTAGGGAAGTTATGCTACTTTCAGTCAGACATAGAAGCACAGATGCGTGAGATTCAAGAAGCGGATTATAGTAACAGCTACTTCCAGCCAATCGGAATCGTCGTTTATGAGCAGGTGCAAGGTCATGTTCAAAGGTGGGAAAGGTCAGTTTGGCTGTTTCATTTTGCAGAATAAAGTTGGTTACTGAAGTGCAATTACTGTTGGATGTTTGTGTGTATTGTTTAGTGCCATTGACGGTGTAAAAAATAAATACAACAATGTTGTCCAGGCAAAGTGGTGACTGGTCACCCAGGAAGAGATCCAGGATTGTGGTGTTACGTGAAAATGGTCTTTTGTATGCTGAAATTGCGAGAGAAGTTGGTGGGAATGTATCAACATCAGGAGTACAAAAGTTTTGTTTACGCTATCAGGAAACACAATCTATACAAAACAAAGAAGGAAAAGGCCGGAACAGCTGTTGATGATAGAGAATAAAACGAATTTGCATCAGGGACAAATGGATTTCATCTGCGGCCATTAGCAATGAACTGAGAGCAACTGGTGATTTTGTCAGTGCAAGAACAGTACGGAGAAGACTAACGGAGGTTGGCCTAAAAGGTAGGATTCACCGAAAAAAAAACATTCCTGGATAAAAAGCAGCGGCAGCAGAGGCGTATCTAGCACGGGGCGAGCAGGGCACGTGCCCTGGGCGCTGTGGAAGCCCCAACATAGGGGGCGCCACCGGCACGGCCCGCTCACCCCGTGCGACAGGGATTCCGCCGGCGCTACCTGCGGCGCTCTCCCTGTCTCGTCCCCGGCTGCTGTGCCTGTCACACTGGACAGGCAGCGGCAGCCAGGAGCCTCCTCTCATCCCCCCCCCCCCCCTCCTCCCTGCACATTGTACTGTACGCGATCGCGCGTGCGCGTGACCGCGACCTCGGAGGTGCGCGGCCTTCACAGGTGAGCGGGCTTTTCAATTCTGTTTATATATTTTTTCTGTCGGGAGAGGGGGGTGCGGGACAGTGTGTGCGTGTGTGTTAAGTGTGTGAGTGTGTGACAGTGTGAGTGTGTTAATTGTGTGTGTGTGGGACAGTGTGAATGTGTGTTAATTGTGTGTGTGTGGGACAGTGTGAGTGTGTGTGTGTTAATTGTGTGTGTGGGACAGTGTGAGTGTGTTAATTGTGTGTGTGTGGGACAGTGTGAATGTGTGTTAATTGTGTGGGTGTGTTAATTGTGTGTGTGTGTGAGTGTATGTTGGACAGCGTGCGTGTGTTAATTGTGTGTGTGTGTGGGACAGCGTGCGTGTGTTAATTGTGTGTGTGGGACAGCGTGCGTGTGTGTTAATTGTGTGTGTGTGTGTGTGTGGGACAGTGTGCATGTGTTAATTGTGTGTGTGTGTGTGTGTGTGTGTGTGGGACAGTGTGAATGTGTGTGTGTGGGACAGTGTGAGTGTGTTAATTGTGTGTGTGTGTGTGTGTGTGTGGGACAGTGTGAATGTGTGTTAATTGTGTGGGTGTGTTGTGTGGGTGTGTGGGACAGTGTGAGTGTGTGTTAATTGTGTGTGTGTGGGACAGTGTGCGTGTGTGTTATTTGTTTGTGTGGGACAGCGTGCGTGTGTGTTAATTGTGTGTGTGTGGGACAGTGTGCGTGTGTGTTAATTGTGTGTGTGTGTTAATTGTCCAGGCGGTTATTGGCGTCTGTAGTGTGCGCCCCGTCCTCTGCCGCTGACAGGAGTGGCGGTGTGCGGCTCTCCTCCTCCTCCGCCGGCTCCGTCCTCCCGTCGTGGCCCTGCAGTGTGTGCCGGTCTCCGCAGCAGCAGCAGGTTAGTCTCTCTCCCCCCCCCCCCTCTCTCTCTCTCTCTCTCTCCTCCTGTGGATTGAAGTTTGTAAGTATCATTTTCATTTTTAGATGTACCCCTTTTGGATTCTACTGGACAAGTGGACGTGACCGGCGTGGGATGTAGGTAAGTAATCTGTCTCTCATTTTTACAGGTACCCCTATTGGATTCTACTGGACAAGTGGACGTGATCGGCGTGGGATGTAGGTAAGTAATCTGTCTCTCATTTTTACTGGTACCCCTATTGGATTCTACTGGACAAGTGGACGTGACCGGCGTGGGATGTAGGTAAGTAATCTGTCTCTCATTTTTACAGGTGCCCCTATTGGATTCTACTTGACAAGTGGACGTGACCGGTGTGGGATGTAGGTAAGTAATCTGTCTCTCATTTTTACAGATTCCCCTATTGGATTCTACTGGACAAGTGGACGTGACCGGCGTGGGATGTAGGTAAGTAATCTGTCTCTCATTTTTAGATGTACCCCTATTGGATTCTACTGGACAAGTGGACGTGACCGGCGTGGGATGTAGGTAAGTAATCTGTCTCTCATTTTTACAGGTACCCCTATTGGATTCTACTGGACAAGTGGACGTGATCGGCGTGGGATGTAGGTAAGTAATCTGTCTCTCATTTTTACAGGTACCCCTATTGGATTCTACTGGACAAGTGGACGTGACCGGCGTGGGATGTAGGTAAGTAATCTGTCTCTCATTTTTACAGGTGCCCCTATTGGATTCTACTGGACAAGTGGACGTGACCGGTGTGGGATGTAGGTAAGTAATCTGTCTCTCATTTTTACAGATTCCCCTACTGGATTCTACTGGACAAGTGGACGTGACCGGCGTGGGATGTAGGTAAGTAATCTGTCTCTCATTTTTACAGGTACCCCTATTGGATTCTACTGGACAAGTGGACGTGATCGGCGTGGGATGTAGGTAAGTAATCTGTCTCTCATTTTTACAGGTACCCCTATTGGATTCTACTGGACAAGTGGACGTGACCGGCGTGGGATGTAGGTAAGTAATCTGTCTCTCATTTTTACAGGTACCCCTATTGGATTCTACTGGACAAGTGGACGTGACCGGCGTGGGATGTAGGTAAGTAATCTGTCTCTCATTTTTACAGGTACCCCTATTGGATTCTACTGGACAAGTGGACGTGACCGGCGTGGGATGGGATGTAGGTAAGTAATCTGTCTCTCATTTTTACAGGTACCCCTATTGGATTCTACTGGACAAGTGGACGTGACCGGTGTGGGATGTAGGTAAGTAATCTGTCTCTCATTTTTACAGATTCCCCTACTGGATTCTACTGGACAAGTGGACGTGACCGGCGTAGGATGTAGGTAAGTAATCTGTCTCTCATTTTTACAGGTACCCCTATTGGATTCTACTGGACAAGTGGACGTGACCGGCATGGGATGTAGGTAAGTAATCTGTCTCTCATTTTTACAGGTGCCCCTATTGGATTCTACTGGACAAGTGGACGTGACCGGCGTGGGATGTAGGTAAGTAATCTGTCTCTCATTTTTACAGGTACCCCTATTGGATTCTACTGGAAAAGTGGACGTGACCGGCGTGGGATGTAGGTAAGTAATCTGTCTCTCATTTTTACAGGTACCCCTATTGGATTCTACTGGACAAGTGGACGTGACCGGCGTGGGATGTAGGTAAGTAATCTGTCTCTCATTTTTACAGATTCCCCTACTGGATTCTACTGGACAAGTGGACGTGACCAGCGTGGGATGTAGGTAAGTAATCTGTCTCTCATTTTTACAGGTACCCCTATTGGATTCTACTGGACAAGTGGACGTGACCGGCGTGGGATGTAGGTAAGTAATCTGTCTCTCATTTTTACAGATTCCCCTACTGGATTCTACTGGACAAGTGGACGTGACCGGCGTGGGATTTAGGTAAGTAATCTGTCTCTCATTTTTACAGATTCCCCTATTGGATTCTACTGGACAAGTGGACGTGACCGGCGTGGGATGTAGGTAAGTAATGTGTCTCTCATTTTTACAGCTACCCCTATTGGATTCTACTGGACAAGTGGACGTGACCGGCGTGGGATATAGGTAAGTATGTGTGAGTGTGTCAGTGTGTTTTAATAAATTTTTACTGTCACGGTGTGTGAGTTGTGTTTTTATTTGGGTATTTTTTCTGTTGTAGAACTACAGGTACCGGCGGGCCCGTTATTTCCCTGCATGTTGGTACTTGAGGTTCTCCAAGTACCAGCAAGCGGGGGAGGCTTTCTGGGCCTTGTAGTTCCACAACAAAAAACAATATTCTTTTTTTACTTACATGGCTATCAGCCTCCCATCCACAGCCCACGGATGGGGGGGACAGCCTCGGGCTTCACCCCTGGCCCTTGGGTGCCTGGAGGGGGGGTGACCCCTTGATTTAAGGGGTCCCCACTCCAGGGAACCCCGGCCAGTGGTGACTAGTTGGGGGGGTAATGCCACGGCCGCAGGGACCTACATAAATGTGTCCCCCGGCTGTGGCATTATGTCCCTGGCTAGTGGAGCCCGGTGCTGGTTTTAAAAATATGGGGGGACCCCTACATCTTTTGTCCCCCGTATTTTTGGAACCAGGACCGGACTAAGAGCCCGATGCTGGTTGTCTAAATACGGGGAAACCCTGTCCAATTTTTTCCCAGTATTTAAACAACCAGGACCGGCTCAAAGAGCCCGAGGCTGGTTATACTTAGGAGGGGGTCCTCACGCAGTTTTTTTTTTACATTTTTAACCCATTCAGACCCTTCTCCATTAAGTTAATGGAAGCCCTGGACAACAAAATTGCATTCATGCCCTCCTCCCACTCCCTTCCCAGTCCCAAACATAAATTATTTTTTTTTTCTATAAAAATGTACAATATATCACAAGTATGATGAGCAAGCATGCAGCGGGCTTTGGACTGAGTTGCAAATTAGTGGCGGAGGGCTGGGTCAGTTGATGGTGGGCGAGTTTGTAAGCCATTGGTGGTGGCAGCGGGCATCGGCTCAGAGGCAGTGGCGGGCATTGGCTCGGTGGCGGTAGGGGTCATCGGCAGGATTCGACAGACATTATGGCTGTAGTGCCTCACCGCACGCCACTGACCTCACCGCACGCCACTGGTGTGTGGGACAGTGTGCGAGTGTGTTAATTGTGTGTGTGGGACAGTGTGAGTGTGTGTTAATTGTGTGTGTGTGGAACAGTGTCAGTGTGTGTAAATTTTTGCAGTCCAGTGTGTGTGTGGGGGAGAGGAAAGTAAGAGAATGTGTGTGTGTAGTCTGAGTGGGTGGGTGTGTGTAGGATTTGGGGGTGGCCAGTCTGTGTGTGTGTAATCAGTGTGTGTGGGATGTACTAATGGCCATTTACAGAAGAGAGATATGTATTAAACCACGGGCACTGAGATGCCCTTCTCACTCACCATCCAGCTGGGTGGGCGAGCCGGGCGGGTGGAAAGCCAGCAGCAGGGGCAGCATGCCGGATATCAGCAGCCGAGGGTGGGGGCTGTAAGGCACGTGCGGAGCCCAAAGCCGGAGATCAGCAGCATGTTGACCGGCAATAAGCAGCTTCTGCTTCCGCGTTCAACATGCTGCTGATCTCCGGCTTTGGGCTACGCAGGGTTCGGGGGATGGGTGTCCTCTGCCGGTGTACTGCAGCTCCGGGGGTGCAGGCTCCAGAGGCTTTCAGCACTGTTAAATATCCAGCTGCCTCAAGTATGTACAGCCCGCACCCTCTGCTGCTGATATCCGGCATGCTGCTGCTGGCTGTCCCCCCGCCCGGCTCGGCCACACAGCTGTATGGTGAGAAGGGCATCTCAGTTCCTGAGGTTTAACACATATGCCTCAGAAAATGGCCTCTGCGGTAAACGATACTAATGCTTACCGTGACAGTAACAGCGGGGAGGAAGGCGCACATCGGGATCCTGCAGCATGAAACAAGAACCCCTTCGGAGCGCAGCAGACCGCACTGAAAAGGGTGCATACCTGGTGCGGTGCTCTGCATCCCGGGTGGTGCCGAAGATGTGGAGTGTCGGAGGTGGCAGAAGCGCCGCAGCTTGGGGTGAGAAACTGCTGCAGCCCTTCCGCTGCTAAACTCTGCAATTAGTCTATTAAGGGGGTGGGCTCCCCTCATCATAGTGCCCCACAGGCCATGTTAATTCTGGGGGTAGGATCCCCTAACTCTATAATGGGAATTTTGGCTCATATCATGTGCTGTAACGTGAATTTTGGCTCATACCGTGTGCTATAATGTGAATTTTGGCTCATACTATGTGGGGTAATGTGAATTTTGGCTCATTCCGTGTGCTGTAATGTGAATTTCGGCTCATACCGCGTGCTGTAATGTGAATTTCGGCTCATACCGTGTGCTGTAATGTGAATTTTGGCTCATACCATGTGGGGTAATGTGAATTTTGGCTCATACCATGTGGAGTAATGTGAATTTTGGCTCATACCGTGTGCTATAATGTGAATTTCGGCTCATACCGTGTGCTATAATGTGAATTTCGGCTCATACAGTGTGCTATAATGTGAATTTTGGCTCATACCATGTGGGGTAATGTGAATTTTGGCTCATACTGTGTGCTATAATGTGAATTTCGGCTCATGCCGTGTGGGGTAATGTGAATTTCTGCTCATACTGTGTGCTATAATGTGAATTTCGGCTCATACCGTGTGCTATAATGTGAAAGGGGCACCAGTACTAGATAGTATAAGGGGTCCTACTACACTGAAGGACACGCCCCTTTTGAGTGCCCGCGCCCCTTTTCCGGAGCACGCGCGCCTTCGGCGCGCGCATAATTGCTATCTGCACTCTTTCATTCCGCCTTCAAAAATTCAACTTCGACCACTGCACCTACATCTGTACATACACACCCTGACATCTTTATATGCAGTGACACCGGTGACGTCTGCACATACTTTCCTTTTGTATTTTTTTTTTTATTATTATCATTTTATTTATTTATTATTTTTATATTAAAAAAAAAAATTGGGTGGGGGGGGGGCGCCATTATTGATCTTGCCCTGGGCTCCAAAAACCCTAGTTACGCCTCTGAGCGGCAGAAACGAATACAGTGGGTAAAAGAACACATTGCATGGACAGAAGGTCAGTGGAAACAAGTGATATGGAGTGACTAAATTAAGATATCGATATTTGGTAGTGATGGGAGAAAATATGTGAGACGTCGCATCGGGAAGAGGTACATCCAGATTGCATTCAAGCGACAACAAAGAATCCTACAAGTGTTATGATCTGGGCATGTATGACAGCAGATGCTGTAGGCCGCCTTCATGTCATATGTGGCACACTGAACAGCAGAAAGTACATTGACACCATCCTACAACGAAAACTTCTACCTTCTATCAAGGATCTTTTTCCAGATAATGCCCCATTTTTTTTCCAGCAGGATTCAGCTCCCTGCCACACTGCACGGATATGCAAACAGTGGTTCACGGAGAATGAAATACAGGTGCTGCAATGGCCAGGAAACAGCCCAGACCTGAACCCAATAGAACATTTGTGGTTACGTTTGAAAAACTGGTACATCTGAAGCATCCATCCAATAAAAGAGAATTAATTGAGGCTATAATTGTCTCATGGCACCACATAATAAAGAAGGAAGAGCTCCAAACATTGGTTGGCTCATTGCCACATCGCTGTGCTGCTGTCTTGAAAAATAAAGGATACCTAACAAAATACTGATAGGACAGTGACATCATAAGTACACAGGGATTTCCACCCTAGGTGTTGTTTTCACTACATAACTTCCCTTGTAATGCAAATATTTGACCTGTGTTTACTGTGTTGAATACAGCATTAAATGTCCTTTCATTTGATATATGAATCATTGAAATGCATGAAGTATAACAGTTTTTATAAGCATTCAAAGCTGAAAAACATTAACATTTCAAAAAGTGCACCACTGTATATATATATATATATATATATATATATATTTATATACAGTTGTGCTCATAAGTTTACATACCCTCAGGGTCATTTGGGTAGTTTCTGTTGTCATTATGATTTAAAAAGAGTAAACACAGTTGTTTGACAATAAATGGCTTCACCCAACCACTAACCATGAGTGAAAGAAAAGTTTGTGAGTTATCATTCATATTCTCTGACAAACGGGCAGAAAATCACAAATTCTGCTAGGGTATGTAAACTTATGAGCACAACTGTGTGTATATATATATATATATATATATATATATATATATAAAGGATAGATACAGCGCTCACGGCATAGGAATTAACTTCAATCCACCACAAGAAGATGACTAAGTGTGTAGGGAGAAAGTAACATATATAACTGAGGGAAGTTAAAGTTGAGGGGGTCAGATATGATAACGAGGGTGAGTGGGTTAATAATCTTAACAGTTATACATGCATTGCAGCCAACCTCTGCAGTACCCTTATTATTGTACAGTATGCATGGAGTGGGGCACTGCAGGGACATATGTGCCCACCTACAGTTGGCAGTGCCACTGCATGCAGAACTTCAAGATTCTCTTACCCCATTTTCAGCACTGCTGGTGTGATATGGCCGTTCATGTCTCTGTCTCTTCCCACTGTCTGTCTCTACTTCTATTTGTCTCTTACCTCTGCTTCTCTTCCCTGTCTGTCTGTCTCTCTGCCCTCTGTCTGTCTCTTTCCTCTGTCTCTTTCTTCTGCCTATCAGTGCTCTTTCCTCTGTTTCTGAAATGTAGGCCTCTCAGTCCTTGCACATTTGGATGTACGGATGTTCCCTAGGGGAGGGCTTTGCAGTGGCATTATGATAAAGTCACAGACTCAACTGCAGCGAAAGATGTATTAGGATGAAAAACCAGCCTGGGACAGCCGCAACTGTATCTAACTTAGAATCAGGCCTTGGGCGGGATATACTAAGCATTGCTTACATATGCGATTAGTATCGCAAAAGACAGCTCTCGCAAGAAGAACTGTCGTTTGTGAACACAGGACTTCTGGGCTTTGGCACAGGGAGTCTTGCTGTGCATTCGCAGAGTGACTCGTGGCTGCAGGGTGTGCTGGGAGGGATCCAATTGAATCCCAATCAGAGGAAATTGTGGAAAGAATCCCACTGGCTTCTATAGGTTAACGCCAGCATCCAAGCCTCGCTTGGTACATATGGGAAGTGCAGACAAAATTCCAAAAAACGAAGGGATCCTCCTGTACCCTCGACAGACCCCACTTCGCAACAGACCTTGCCTACATTAGGGCTGCTTCAAAAACTGTCCCCAATCTGCCCCTGCTACTTCGTCCCCAAGTCCCAAGCACTGCATTCATATTATAAACATCAGTGGACAGTGAAATTGTGCCTGGAGTATGCCACATAGTTGCCAACATACTGTAATAAATTCATTTTCAGGGACACTTTGCCATTATGCTCATAAAGATGTTATGAGCATAAAGGTCTACAAGGAACCTTGTTGCAATAAAACACCTAGTATAATGTGTTGACTAAACTTCATTTAAATGAATTTACTCCTCTAATAAATATTAGTATATACAGCCAGGGCAATAAATGCAGAACATATTGGGCGGTATTCAAATGATATACCACGCCCAATCTCCTTTCTAAAGTGATCCTCGTTATCGCGCATATTTCACCCATAGTAATCAGGTTTAGCTGGGGTAACAAGCTGAAATGATTATACTATGCCCGTCAGCAGAACAGAACAGAACAGGTGTGGAAGGGGGTGAAAATAATTGAATACCGCCCATTAACTGGATCCAATATCCATCAATAGAGAAATTGTACTGTGCATTTTTTTTTTAAATAATGCCATTTCCAATGGCAAACAATGGCTGGGGGGTGGGACCAATTGTTCACCTAAACTGGATCTGTAAGTTGTTGTTACACGTGCAGCTTGACATTGTGACACATACATGTGTCCTGATAGTGGTTGGGAAATAATGTACTACAGTAGATCGAAGAAGGCTAATTGATTATAGATTGGTAAGAGGTATTTAATTGTATGAGATTTGTGCAAAGCACTTCTATGAGAAAATACAGTAACCCAGCAGTCCATTAAACATTCTTTGTACAGTATGTATTTTTTTTTCTGTTAAAGAATTTCCCCAGCTTCAATCTGATCTGGATTGTACTTAATATAATGTTCAGTGCATTTTTACATAATCTCCGTTTCCTTATTTTATAGGATGAGAAGCCAGTGTATTTTAATGACTTTTATATGCTTACAGGTAAGATTCTGTCCTTAAGAATACATATACTGGGATGCTCAAATTGCTGTGATACAGTACAGTCTTACCTGCTACATCATGATGATTTCTTATTGTCTTGTTTTCAGAGCGAGCAGCTAGTGGAATTATATGTGTCCGTTGATGTGAATTGCTGAACAGATCTAATTGCAGATCTATAAATTATAATTACATTGTCACCTTAATATCACAGAAATCCTTTGAAGCTTTCATTATTAGAATTTATTTATATGGCACTATCAACAAGACAGCGATGTAGAGAGAGAAGAGTATGAGCTAAATGTAATAGCCTCCGAGGTGCTGGAAGTTTGGGATTTTGTGTGAGTCTGTCTATTTTTTAACGCAGTAGTCATTTACAAGGCAAAGCCAGGTTGGTTTTTCCTTGTAAATTGCTGCTTTAAAAAAACAGGTAGACTCGCGCAAAATCCTGTACCTCCAGCAATTCGGAGGCTATTACATTTAGCCCCATGAGTCATTTACCTCAGTCCTTTATCATTGGAAGCTTACAGTAAACATTCCCTACCTAGGGTTGCCACCTCATCCCTTTAATTCTGGACACATATTAATGACACAGGTTCTGTGGCTGGCTGACTTCAAAACTCCATTTCACCTGGTTTTAATCAGTCACAGAGCCTGTGTAATTAATATGTGTCCAGAATTAAAGGGATAAGGTGGCAACCGCCCCCCCCCCCCCCCACACACACACACACACACACACACACACACACACACACAAGCACACAGGCACAAACACACTGGGGTACATTTTGATTAGCACCAGTTAACCTACAAGATTGTAGGAGTAAACCAGAGTACTTGGAGGAAACCCATGCAAACACTAGGAGATTATGCAAAACCACACGGGCAGAACCCTGGTCGGAAAATAATGATCTCTGTGCTTTGAGACAGTAATGCAAATCACTGTGCCACCATGTTGTCCCAAGCTTTCAACCCTGACCTCCATTTGCACTCACTTGAGGGTTCTAAGTACGTCTGGGAGTCTCTACAGCCATATGAGCAAAACTATGGCCCTCATTCCGAGTTGATCGCACCAAGAAACTCACTCAAAACAAGACTAGCCCTGCAGCTACTCAACCTGTGCGACGGATCCAGCGATGAAGGCCCCGGTCCTGACGTCAGACATCCGCCTGGACACACCGTTTCACCTGGACACACCTGCGTTCTTCTTACCACTCCCCAAAAACGGCTGGAAACGGTGAGTATCCGCTCCAGAACGCCTCCCGCCTGTCCATCTTCTTGCGATCGCCGCTGCGATCACATTTGTTGCTGGCGGCGGTGTTGCCCAGCGACGATCGGTGCCAGGCGACAATGTGCGTGCGCAATGCGTCCACCGCACATGCGCATTTCTGACCTGTTTGCACTGCAGCGAAGAACCGCTGCGTGCGAACGGGTCGGAATGACCCCCTATAACCAGTGGATCTATTTCACAGAGGTACAATCCAATGTTCCAGCAATCCAATGTTTCAGTTCTGCTCCATTCCACAGAATGGCATTGCGCATTATACTGCTGTTTCTGAATTGAAAGCAAAGTTTAAAAAAAAGATGTAAACACTTCTTGCCTCACCTGCAAAAGCAGGTGGCACTGCAGGTGTGGCAGAAATAAAACATGCAAAGAAAATGAAATGTGAGAGGGGTGAGTCCTAGCTGAAGCCTGTACTTCAGTGTAAAATGTTGTCCAGCATATGTGCACTACATGCAAAAGCTGGCAGTATTTATTCTATATGCATAGAAAACCCCAAAATGTATTTGCATCCCTTTGCTGCACAAAGAGTGTACAGTATTCCTGTCATGCTTCTATTTGTACTTCCCCTTGTGTTGTGCACTTTAGGATAAGCAGCCTGTTGCACATAGTTAAAGTGATTGATATTATTGACCTGGAGATGGCTTGGGAGTAAATTATTGGACTGAAGAATTTAAAATGTCCATTTCTGTTGTGCTGTCTGTGTGTAGTACTGGTCCAATGAAGATGAGTTGAGAATGTGTTCAGTGGAGACAGAGATGGAAATGCAGACACTAAAGTTCAAAGTAGGCAACATTGTACCCTAACCCAGTTCCAGGAAGTCTGTACCTCTCTTTTATTGATGTTGATCATATTTACATTTCCAAATGTTGACCGTAAACATGTTACAGTAGCATGTTCATCATGTCAACATCTATGAGATACTGATGAGATGTCAACATCTATTAAAGATAAGCATTACCCTATGCCTAACCCTAACTATACTGTTAGACCTAACCCTAACCCTAACGCTAATGTCAGCAATTTCACAATGTCGACATTTCATATGTTGACATTTAGATAAAGTTGTCATTTTGCAGGTGTTGTCATTTATGATGTTTAAACGTTAAGCATGTCGACATCATAACTGCCAACATTCTGGTGTCAACATTATGACTATCAACATTATGAAGGTCGACGTAATGACTGCATACCCTAATAAGACACTTGTTATTAAAAGAGGTACTGTACAAGGAGCCCGTGTTTTGTGGCAGGATGCAGAGGAGAATCTCAAAATACTAGTAACATACTTATTTGATAATACATCAAACATGGTTGCAGAGTGAGGTTTTGGTGGGAGGCTAACCATCAGGGTGCCGCCTTCGGTATTCTGACCGCCGCATCCTGAACGTTGGCATTTCACACTCAACATCAACAGTTTAGCAAGTTTGTTAGTACTCACTGACAAAGCTGAATATATTTGTCCTATTAAAAACACGTTAAAGAACACAGTACGCAATTGGCGCAAAAAGTACCGCAAGGGTACTCCCTTAACTATACCTTAAGGAATGTACTTATACTGTAAACATTTGTGCAGTGACAATGTGTAGATGTAATGCAGTGTAACCTTGTTAGCTTAAAAGCTGTATGAGCGACTATGACGCTCTGAGAACCTTTATGCATTTATAATAATCAATCGAATACCGGTCTAAGGTTCTAACGCCTTTAGTGAGAGAATGAACGTTCAAAAAGAATAATACAATACAAGCTATACACTACCAAAATAACATAGAATATCTAACCAAGTTACTACACATAAAATACAATAAAGACACAATTACTTTTAAAAGGGGAAGGAGAGAGAGAATGGCTTATAACATTAAATAAGAGACAATATGGTTGCAGAGAAGCTTACACATGTGAGGAACAATCGCTGCGCATGTTAGTCAATGCTGAGAATCTTTGTGGAGAAAATACTTGAGCTTACCCATACTGGCTGTCCCTATATACACAACCCTACAATACCGCATGGGACAGAAGCTAGACTCCATTTTGGGAAACCTCCCATGATTCCAAGGACTGGAACACATGGTTGAAAAGGGGGAGGGGAAAACACCCAGCAGCAGCCATTTTACTCAAACCAACTAATCTTATTCCATGATTCCAATCCAACTTCCTAGAACCATCTTATTCAATTTCACATTCCAAACAAACTCAGTATCTCAATAACCAGAGCATATGGTATGCTGGCTATGCGATATGAATCATCACAAGACCAGATCACAATGTAACCACACATATCAGCCTGCCATTGCTACAAGCACATGACTACAGTAACAAAGGAAGTATGTTTTGACTTCAAACCTTCAGCAAGATGCATCATGTAAACCTACTATAATCTGTTATAAATCACCAACCATAAATGTATACCAGGAATGCTATGCTACAGATTGTCTACTGTTCCAATTCATTACAGATTTCATAGAGTATTCAGCACAAACACCCAACAATCACACAGCTGCGCAAGCCTCATTATCTTTAAGCCATTTGTATCTCCAAACCAACCACTCTATAACAATCACTTCACAACTACTCTACCTCAAACACATATTTAAAACTATTCTATGCCAATCAGCCATGAGATATTGAGATTATGATACTTAGCCTTTGTAAGGTGCCTGGTGATGATCCAGCCATGCTTCTGAGAGCTTTGTTCTGAGTGTAGCTACATTACATCTGTTCTCTGAGTTCACAAGCAACTGCACACCTCTCTCTTTGCCAGGCACTACCTTCCTGTTTGACCAGTCCCTGGGGGAGGGGTCTCTCTTCCTTTGTATATGCTGATCAGGTTCAGCCCTGAACTGTATCATTCATTGTTCTAACAAAGTGATTTTCAGCTTTTATACATATAATCATATCTATCCGCTGCAATGTCCCACAACTTCACAACAAGTATCAAATTAATCTACACATCAATCTGCTTGTTTCAATATCAAACATGACGGGCGTATCTGGTTCTGTTCAAATAATACACATTCATGACATTAATTCATTAGCTAATTTTAAATCTCCATGATGTCTGGTGCTTGATATTATTATAATTATGTACTGTATGAAATAAGTGTCGAATCCATCTCTGTGCCATGTCTGTGTAAATGCGTGTGTTAATATATATTGCTGTGCTCGCTGCGCATATTTGCAAATATAGTGACTTAAATGTGTGCAGTTTGTATGTTCTCTCTATGTAATATTTTTGACTTTGACAGTCCACCCTTTGGCAGTCACCAATAACTGCCACTTCCTAAAACATTTCAAAAAGAGAAAAATATATGTCATATGTAAATACATTTCTATGATTGGGTAAGGGAGGAGAGAAGAAGGTGGGAAAAGGGTATGACCTAGTGAGATAGCAGAAGCATGTGTGTATGAATCCATGTTTGGGGGGTCATGTATCATCGTGCCGTACGTGTTTTAAATCAAGCTTCGAGGTATTGCGAAGTATACATTTGAATTCCTTCTTATCCCGCGGTACGGGTCTGTGGATGGGCTGTCAAACTTTACCGAGCTCTTTTCGGATTTTGGTTGCAACAAATTGGGGGCGCACATTTTAGTTGATGATACATGAATGGGGGAATATGTGATTGCTGATATCTGTGCCTGTATTCCCTATCGACTATGTGTGTCATTACCTGAAGGTTGCAGAAATGAAGATAAAGAACAATTATGGTAAATGCAGTGGTATTCTATGTCAAGTTAATGAACATTTGTCGGTTGAAGTCTTGTCTGGTTTCTGTTGAATGCAGTCTTCTTTGTGCTTTTGCCCAAAAGGTGCGAGCAAAAGCTTTGTCAATGTCCATAGACTTACAAAAGTGTTGGGCTAGCGTAAATTTAAAATTTCTAGGGAAACTGGGGGTCTATGGCATAGTTCATCAATTATCTGTGTACAAGGTTGTCAAAACTTCTTCTTTAATCCATCAGTTGTCTGTATACTGGATCATCAAATTCCTCGTCCAAGTGGGTCTTTTTACCTTGGAGAAAACGGAAAAACAGGTGAAAGAAACGGACCGTATAATCGCATTTTCATCACATCATTGTCTCTACCGTTGGGTCATAGATCAAATCCATTGGAATTACAATTTCCTCACTCCTTAGACTCATTACCCTGGTACTACGTTTGCACTTCATTAAAGCCTGACCGCATCTAAATATCAAGCCAATCGATATGACAACACCTAAGATACATAGGAGAAACTTCCCTACATCCACTATGACTCCTTGAGCCCATTCTCCTAAACCAGAGAACCAATTTCGCGGGTTCAACCATGACACCCAACCAGTCAGCTCATTACCCACAGCAGCAAGAGTGAGATTGTCTCCTGCGAAATTCCCACTTTAATTGGAGAATATCGTCCATCTTTTGGTCTATGACCTCGACCG
This sequence comes from Pseudophryne corroboree, assembly GCF_028390025.1. Taxonomy (NCBI): domain Eukaryota; kingdom Metazoa; phylum Chordata; class Amphibia; order Anura; family Myobatrachidae; genus Pseudophryne; species Pseudophryne corroboree. Next base: position 466,105,808 of record NC_086444.1, on the reverse strand, counting down.
GGTCCTCGGTACTATTTGTAATATATGTGCAACATTTCACGCCGTACTGCGTTGCCAGTGTGACACAATATCCACCTGTCACTGCTGTGAGATAATTAAGAACCATTCTATGCTGAACCAGTTCTGTTTTATAAGCTTGAAGTTCTCTTCCAGTATACCTAAACGTGTCATCATACATTTCTGTGATATTGTCTAACAAATTTGCAAGCGCAGATATGTATCTATAGTTCATCACTCCTCTAGCGGTGCGAGTGAAATCTAACGCAAGCAGGACCTGAATCCCGGTGGATTCATGGATCAGATCAGAGGCCGGATGCTCTGTCCTTTCTGTCAGTTGCCTTTTAACTACGTGCTCGTAGTGGGTGTGAGTATAAGGAGCTTGGGCACCACGGTGTATATCTTTCATTTTGGCATGTGATACAGTCATTACTTCAGGCAGTACTTTTCCAATATAACACAATCCTTCAGAGTTTGGGGCAAGCCACTTATACGCCTTCCTCCCGCATATGAAATATGCATCATCGGGGAGAACATATGGGACGGAGTAGGACATTACCATATTACACATCTTCCATGTGAAATCTCCTAACCCTAATTCTCCCATCTGTTTAGTACACGTATCAGTTTGTACGATATGTGCACAGTATCCTGGTGATACCTCTCCAACTCTCGTAATCCTACTTCCTAGGGTATACCTATACCGGAAAGATTTTCCTCTACTGGCTATGTGGTGTATAAGTTCTGTATCTGTGGGCATTCTATCTGCTCTATATGAAAAGGTCCTGGTTTTGTTATTCCATGACACTTCCCAATTTCCCGGCTTTCGGGGATTGGAAATGTTAAAACATACTAGGGATCTATCCACATGATATTGGTGGAGCTTCAAACTAGGAGGACTGGAGATATTAAACCTCCTGTCCACCGGCCTCCCACCACTTAACTCAAGTACCTCCCCTACCGTTAAAGGGAATGGTACTAAGCCTGATTTGCTATGGCCTTGAGGTACTTGAAAGCATACCCAACAATCTGTCTGATTTAACACTTTACCCACTAAGGAGTGATAGTCACTCAATGGATGCCGGTCCATGTGGATATTAAAACTGGACTGACATTTCTTGATGCACCCATCCTCTACTACACTGTCACAGAGTCTACAGATACAGTTCTTTTTTTCAGCTAACAATCCTTCACAATGTTTACAAATAACATGGCTGCTAGATCGTTTCCGGTACTCGCCTTTGCTTGGTGATTGTGTTGCTATTGGAAATTTACACCTCCGTCTCAGTCATCAGAAACCCATTCTGGATCCTTTCTCGACCTCACTGGTACTCTCACCGAAACAGACTGCTCTGGTCAACATCAGGGTCAACATGAAAATCCATATCACAGTCTCTTGAGGCGAGTCCATCTTACAGGAGGAGAAAAGGAGAAATTTGTAATGGGGGTATAGGAAAACAGTTTGAGGGGGAGAGAAACTTGTTACGATAATTAGTTCTCTAGTCTTGTTGTTCTTCTCGTTCTGCTGTCATCTCAAAGGTGCTGTCTCTCAGTCTTCCAAACGAACATTCCGGTGATGCAATATTCCTTCCAAACCAGCGATCTTTCTGTAAGGAGCAAAAATCTTGCATTACCATTTGTCTAACTGATGTGTGACATACCATCTTTAAAACATGAAAACATGAGTGAGAAGAGAGAAAAAAACAAAAAAAAAAACAAAAGAGAGAGAGAACAATTCATATATATATATATATATATATATATATATATATATATAACATAACACATCAATAAACAACAGGAAAAAAAAAAACATTTTTTTCAAACATTTTAAAACATTGTCAGATCATCAGGCTGTCATATCTACATGTTCAATGGTTTCCTTGCGCAGTCCCTCCCACCAGCACCTCCATACTCCACCCTCTGTATCTGGCCAGGATACATTGATGCGGATAGGTCATGCTGGGGTTTGGTAGACTTCTGCAAAGACCAAGCAGATATGCAATGTTTGAGTCCTACCAATAATCGTCAGGGATGGGGAGAGAAAAAGAAACATTTCACAGATACATTTACAACGTTTCACCCGGTCATTCCTGTGTCTTCAGGGAATGACCTCCCAATTTTTTTCTAACTGTTACCTCAGGCTTACCATCAGTCCTAGTGATCCCCTTTCCTGACTATATATTATGGGTGTGGCCCAAAATTCTTCCTATATGATCCCTGATTATAATTTGGTGTGTCATATTCATGCTCATATTCATGTCTAGGGGGTCTGACTTTATGTGGGCTGTTGCAGTTACTGGCATAATGTCCTTCTCTTTTGCACAGATCACAAACCCTGGGCTTCCTCCAAGTGTCAGTGAAATGGGGTTTTGGTTGATTTGATGCCTCCTCAAACGCTTGGATGCTCATCACCATCAACCGCTTTCCCTGTACCTCCCTGATTCCTTGGATACCATGATTATGTCGTTGTCTAGGGAGTTGATATACCTTCTGTGAATCTTTGATCATACACTTAGATCTTTCCTAGGATCTGGGAAATCAGACATGATTGATCTCAATTCTGTCCGGGACCAGGGATGGCGCATTGCACTGTCCTTGACGGGAATGATTCCCTGATAGTCAGTCTTCCCATTGGGGACTGTGATCACCCTGACAGGACTAAATTCAATTACATCACCTTGTGTTGGTCTTACAATATGGGGTACATTTGTTTGCGCGTGATATATAACACCGTACGTACCTGTGGACACGACCTCACCTGACCCTCCGTTAGGAGGTTTGATTACGGTCTTTACCAATTTGGTCGCGTCCACCTGGATGTCTTGTAGGCTGGCTGCTGGAAGAGGTGCCGATATCGTGCTGGGCTCACTTTCTTGCTGGTAATCCTGAGGGAAGTTTAACATGGGGTGCGACTTGCACAGGTTAACATTTGTGATTTTTACACTTTCATTTTTATAAACATTATTACATTTGTTACTTTCATTCTTAATACAGTTACTAAGTGCATTTTTATCGTACAACATTGTGCCATTTCTCTGCAACCATAATCCTCTCCATTGCCATGTCTCTCTTCCCAAGATGAGGGTCAGATATGTAAGTTAAATTTCTTTGCATTTCACTTTCCTGTTGCCATAACTGTAAACAATCATAATGTCTGATCCGTTGCTTCCCGGATTTTATGAGACAGATCCTTCGCCTTAAATTATGCAATACCTCTGAGTCAAAACTACCTATCCCAGGAAATGGTGCTTTATCCCCCACAGTCATTCGTGTCCATTCATCACAAAAGGTCTCAGTGTGGGGACCATATCTTCCCCACATTACTAACCGAGCAGACCCTCGGGGTCTGCAAGCCTCTGCAGCCTGAACTCTGACTGCTAAACGTCCCTGTGTTGTGCACTTGGCTGCCATTGTGGACCTCTTTTAACACAGAAAAACTTCCTAAAATGCACCAAACACAGTCTACGGTGGGAGTTTTCCAAGCTCTTCCACCAGCTTCTTCTGCTCCGGGTATCTCCGGTCCGCCTTCTAGCAGACACGTGTAACCGTTACAGGCCCTATCTCTAGAGATTTTCCTGAGAGACCAGTGAAAATTCCCTTCTTTACACAAATCACGCTTGCATGTGCTCCCTACAACACGTATGAGGGCAAGATTTACGCATGGATATACTACCTCATATCACGTTGCGTTATTGGTCACACATACAACCGTGCGGTCCAATCGTACCACTTATAGACACTTGTTGCCCATAAATGGTAGGATCATTGGAGTCTCCCTACTGTGCTCCAAAACAGCCAGAGCGTAATACAACGAAAACTTTATCACACTCCGTCGCACGTTTTCACCAAGACCGTGCACGCACGTTTTCACCTAGACCGTGCTCATCACGTATTCACCTAGACCGTGATTCACCAAGATTTACTTCACCAAGATTTCACCAAGACTTCACCAAGAGGAGTTCAATACACTCATACCGTTTTCAACCCACTATCATTCTATAGTTTTCTGATCAGAAAAATCATTTCCCGTAATCTGATAGCTCTCCCCAGAGGCACTACAGTAAAGTAAGGTATTTAAACTAAATTTTGGAAACTGAACAAATGTGTGCTATTGTCTTGTGGCTTCTGTATCGCCTTACTATAAATGTAAGCAATATTTCACTATATAAACGCTTACCAAACCCCACACAGTATCTTCTATGCTGTGTGCTTGTTTTTACAATTACTCTTTTAAGTATTACTCCTTAATGTATCATTTTTACTCTTTAACTACCAATAGCAACAAATCTTTCTCAGCACGTTATCAATTATGAAATGGCAACCAGGAAGGTGAGATGTGAAAATTACACAAATGAACATGCAATTCTAAATTTAATCTAATAACATACATTAATGTAAGCACACGCATATAGATATTACATATAAGTACCAATCACTATTACTTATGATTGACTATGATATAGATTAAATAAATGCATTTAAAAAAAACTCATTAAATGATGATTTCTTTTTGACAATGGATGGCTGATTATTTCCTGAGTCAACTGAAAATCAGCCGCTTAGGGGAGAAAAAAAAAATTGACCTTCCCAAAATGGCCGCTGCTCCTCCCCCTTTCACCTCCATGAGGGTCACACAAAATGGTGGACAGACCATGCTGCTTCTGGTCACAAAGAAAGTCATCATTCAAACTCCTAAAGTTATTCTAGGCCTGAGTTTTTAAAAAAAAACTATATCAAGGCTATGCAGCAACTTTTAAATGTATTTTTAAACCTATTTAAACAGACAAACCATCCAATCTGCGTGTGTAGTTGGCACCAAATAGAAATAATAAAAAAAACAAACAGATTTTCAAAGACAATAACGTACTGTTCCTACCTTCCAGTTCCCGAATTCCCTCAGCACTCCTTACCAAGTGAAGCAGGCGCTTATCTGGTCAGCACTGCGAGGGATAGCACCTTCCCGCCTTTTGCTGATCGATAATGTCTGCTAAAGTTACCTAGTGCAGATATGTGAAGACCGGAGGAGAGCCCCCACTTGACAAAGCTGAATATATTTGTCCTATTAAAAACACGTTAAAGAACACAGTACGCAATTGGCGCAAAAAGTACCGCAAGGGTACTCCCTTAACTATACCTTAAGGAATGTACTTATACTGTAAACATTTGTGCAGTGACAATGTGTAGATGTAATGCAGTGTAACCTTGTTAGCTTAAAAGCTGTATGAGCGACTATGACGCTCTGAGAACCTTTATGCATTTATAATAATCAATCGAATACCGGTCTAAGGTTCTAACGCCTTTAGTGAGAGAATGAACGTTCAAAAAGAATAATACAATACAAGCTGTACACTACCAAAATAACATAGAATATCTAACCAAGTTACTACACATAAAATACAATAAAGACACAATTACTTTTAAAAGGGGAAGGAGAGAGAGAATGGCTTATAACATTAAATAAGAGACAATATGGTTGCAGAGAAGCTTACACATGTGAGGAACAATCGCTGCGCATGTTAGTCAATGCTGAGAATCTTTGTGGAGAAAATACTTGAGTTTACCCATACTGGCTGTCCCTATATACACAACCCTACAATACCGCATGGGACAGAAGCTAGACTCCATTTTGGGAAACCTCCCATGATTCCAAGGACTGGAACACATGGTTGAAAAGGGGGAGGGGAAAACACCCAGCAGCAGCCATTTTACTCAAACCAACTAATCTTATTCCATGATTCCAATCCAACTTCCTAGAACCATCTTATTCAATTTCACATTCCAAACAAACTCAGTATCTCAATAACCAGAGCATATGGTATGCTGGCTATGCGATATGAATCATCACAAGACCAGATCACAATGTAACCACACATATCAGCCTGCCATTGCTACAAGCACATGACTACAGTAACAAAGGAAGTATGTTTTGACTTCAAACCTTCAGCAAGATGCATCATGTAAACCTACTATAATCTGTTATAAATCACCAACCATAAATGTATACCAGGAATGCTATGCTACAGATTGTCTACTGTTCCAATTCATTACAGATTTCATAGAGTATTCAGCACAAACACCCAACAATCACACAGCTGCGCAAGCCTCATTATCTTTAAGCCATTTGTATCTCCAAACCAACCACTCTATAACAATCACTTCACAACTACTCTACCTCAAACACATATTTAAAACTATTCTATGCCAATCAGCCATGAGATATTGAGATTATGATACTTAGCCTTTGTAAGGTGCCTGGTGATGATCCAGCCATGCTTCTGAGAGCTTTGTTCTGAGTGTAGCTACATTACATCTGTTCTCTGAGTTCACAAGCAACTGCACACCTCTCTCTTTGGCCAGGCACTACCTTCCTGTTTGACCAGTCCCTGGGGGAGGGGTCTCTCTTCCTTTGTATATGCTGATCAGGTTCAGCCCTGAACTGTATCATTCATTGTTCTAACAAAGTGATTTTCAGCTTTTATACATATAATCATATCTATCCGCTGCAATGTCCCACAACTTCACAACAAGTATCAAATTAATCTACACATCAATCTGCTTGTTTCAATATCAAACATGACGGGCGTATCTGGTTCTGTTCAAATAATACACATTCATGACATTAATTCATTAGCTAATTTTAAATCTCCATGATGTCTGGTGCTTGATATTATTATAATTATGTACTGTATGAAATAAGTGTCGAATCCATCTCTGTGCCATGTCTGTGTAAATGCGTGTGTTAATATATATTGCTGTGCTCGCTGCGCATATTTGCAAGTATAGCGACTTAAATGTGTGCAGTTTGTATGTTCTCTCTATGTAATATTTTTGACTTTGACATCACATACTCAAAATATAGTAAATCTTCAACAACTACCGAGTCAAAGCAGTCTACTACATCTGGGAATAAAGAAAATTCTGGTTTTTGTTGTATGGAAATATTGCTTAGATGGCTATATTATCTACAGCACATACTTGCCTACTCTCCTGGAATGGCTGGGAGGCTCCCAAAAATCATATGGCGCTCCCAGCCCCCTCAGAGAGTGGGCAAGTCTCCCGCGGTCTCCCACTTAGCTAGTAAAGTGGGTGGACTGGGTGGCTGATGACGCGTTTCGCGCTGAAATGCATCATCATAGTCACTCCCCTGTCTAATGTGGCTAATGCGATCCTTACCGAATCAAGGCCCTAATGTGTACCCGGCCATTGGGTTGTTGTTTATCTTCACAAAATTGTATGTTATAATTAAATTGTAATACTATCTTTTCTTCTTTTTTTTTATTATTTACCCATTTTCACATTATAAGGATTATTTTTCTGACTTTGGTAACTTTTTTTCACAACAATTTTTCGATCTAGGTGCAAAATTACGTACTTTTGCAAAAATTTGTTATGATAGCTTCGATATACAGTATTATATTATTATAATTCATTTGTATTGTATGGTATATTTTTCTATGTAATTAACAGCAGGATACTTTTAAAGTCAGACTCCCAGCTATTGACTGAAGGGTTTTAATATATGGGAAAGACCTGATGTGGTTTTCATGATTATTATTATAATTTTAGTTGTTTATATATTTGCACTTTCTTGAAAACAATTTGATATTTTTAGTTTGATCATGATTACTGATTGCTGTGTATAGGTATAAGTAAAGGTTGATATACTCCATTAAAAAAATTATTTTAACAATTATAATGTGCATAGAATGCAATGAAAAATGCTAAAAAGAAATATAATGCTTGCTTTCTTCAACAGTTGCTCCCACTGACTTAACATGGGAGCTAATCCCACAGACTGGTCACATACCAACACCGAGAGAGGGGCATGACATTTTGTAAGTAACTTATTAGCATCCACATAGGGAGGTCTATTCATGAAGAAGTGAAACGTGGAGAAGTGAGCCAGTGGAGAAGTTGCCCATGGCAACCAATCAGCATTGAAGTAAAATTTATAATTTGCTTACTATAAAATTATACAGAGCAGCTGATTGGTTGCCATGGGCAACTTCTCCACAGGCTCACTTCTCCAGACTTTTCACTGCTTCATGAATAGGTCCCTTAGTGCCTGAGATAGTATTCAAACTTTGTTTCATGCTTTCAAACTTTATTTCATGCACAAAATAAAAATATACTGTATACATTTACCTTCATGTTATATGTATAAGGTGTATAAGCAAAATAAATGTATTCTGTTTAGACTTGGGTCCCAAATATTTATTTCATTATGGTTTGCAAATATTTTGAAATACAGAAAAATCCAAAATACTTCTGGTCCCAAGAATTTGGATATAATAAACTCAACCTGTATTTGTATATATGGCCTAAGAACAAGAAAAATAACAAATAAAATGTTAAAAAATACTCTTAACCAGGGCCCAGACCCTCCCCTCATGTAACAGACAATTCTATCCACATTGGTAAGTATTGAATGCCATCAGTGCAGGGGGTGCTAAGAGAGTGCACAGAGGACAAGAGGCACTGGGGCAGATTTATTAAGCTCAGTGAAGTGATAAAGTGGAAGGTGATAAAGCACCAGCCAATCAGAGCCTAACTACCATGTCACAGGCTGGGTTTGAAAAATGACAGTTAGGAGCTGACTGGCTGGTCATTTATCACCTTCCAATTTATCACTCCACCGAGCTTAATAAATCAGCCCCACAGAGAGGGGCGAACAGAGCAGAGTGCAGTGGTGCCAAGAGGGGAAGGTAAAAATCACGCCCCACCCACCACTTACTGTGCAGAGTGATGGTCTCAATGTTCCATCTCTCAAATGTAACAGCAAATGTGTAACATATCTGTGGAAACTATCTTAAGACCAGTCACTTTAAAAATCTAGGACCTCATTCAGAGTCGCGTCCACTGTGCACACAGATCTTGCATTTTTTAGCAATTGTTCATGTGTCTGAGTAGAGTACATGCATCTACAAGCGATACAGTCACATGCATCTCAGCTGCATCTCCATGGGCATTACTTGGAAACCACTGGTCATTCACGCATGGTCACAAACTCAAGGATTAAATGGATTAATTACAGTCTATTAGGTCTGGCGCTTCCCGGTACAGAGAGACAGTTTAACGCATCGGTTGTCTTCACCAGAGACCTCCACAAGGGGATTTGGACTTCAGTGCACCTGGTATGCAGGTCATGACCCATGACCCTCTAACTGAGCACCTAGAGTGGCAGGCTGACATACCAGAATGGATACAGGAGAGTACTCAGATTAGCCATGGGCGAGAGTAGTACCTCGGGAGACTCCAGGAGAATTGTCAAACAGAGCCAGAAATCAAATACTAGAATCCACAGCAAGGTACCAGGCAAGAAGCATAGCAAATAACAGGCCGGGTCAGACCATGAGTATCTGTAGGCAGCAGCCAGGTCTTAGAATGATGGAGCATGGGGAGGTGAGCCTGATAGTCTGACTTTAGTGCCAGAGTGGTTGAAATAGGATAAGTAGCAAAGCCGTATTAAGGAAGGGGGCACGGTTCCCCTGGCCCCCTTCTCCCAGGATCTGCCCCAGCTTTGGTTACAGCTGCAGTGAAAAAGTGAACCACAAGCTGTATAGATTGAACAGGAGAGGAGCAGCTAGAAATCACACGGGGGGGGGGGGGGGGGGGCGCAGCTAGAAATCACAGTTTTATTTCACTTTCAGCGCACTTCTAGCAGCATGTGAGAGGAGTGGAGGTGGCAGGACTTAGAGTAGCTGCAGACAGTGTACCTGCCCACCCAGAGATGGTGTAAGGTAAGCTGTGTCATCACCCAAAACACAAAGTGCTGTGCTTTGGGTACTGTCCCACTGGATGAATGGTAGGGAGGGAATGCTCCCACCTGCTGGGTGGGTATGGCTGGGGGAGAGATGTTCATGTCTCTAGTGTGAACTTAAATGGTATCCCAAATGTTGGTCTTTAGGGCCCCCCAAGTCTTAAGTGTCTCGAGCCTCCAAAAGCCTTAATCCAACTCAGGTAAGTGGTTTAAATTTGGCACCAAGTGCCACATTACCAGTCACCTGTCTGCACTGATAAATACTGCAGAGATCCACGTGCGCTCTCCTATAGCAGTGAGCGAGACACCGGCTGCAGGAAAGAGGTTAAAGCCAGACACCTGCCCAGCCAACACTGCCGGAGACAGTAAGTAAAGCCAGGTGGAGTGTGACACACATAGGTTAAATGCAAAGAGGGGTGATATATTACATTGGTATAAATCCACTGGAATAATTTATGAATCAGCACAGGTATTGGATATATTACATACACAAACAAATGCATTATAACTGTATTATAAGTAGAGATGTGCGGCTGGCACTTTTCGTGTTTTGTGTTTTCGCTTTCGTTCTAATTCCACTTTCAACTTTTGGTTTTGGCTTGGTTTTGCCACAACCACCCTTGCGTGTTTTGGTTTTGGATCTGGAAGATTTTGGAAAAACAAAAAAATAAAACAGCTAAAATCACAGTATTTGGGGGTAATTTTGCTCCTATGGTATTATTAACCTCAATAACATTCATTTCCACTCATTTCCAGTCTATTCTGAACACCTCACACCTCACAATATTGTTTTTAGGCCTAAACGTTGCACTGAGGTAGCTGTATGACTAAGCTATGCAACACAAGTGTGCGTCAAAAACACCTGGCCCATCTAGTAGTGGCACTGCAATGGCAGACAGGATGGCACTATTCAAAAACTAGGCCCCAAACAGCACCTCATGCAAAGAAGAAAAAGAGGTGCAAAAGTGTGCGGCACAAACAACATGGGACGTGCTGGAATTTGCCCAGATGTAATACACGCACAATATTGGTGGCACAGGAGACCTTACCCCTAAACCACACACACACACACACACACACACACACACACACACACACACACACACACACACACACACGGCAAAGCCTGTAAAATTAATTTGGATAATAATAAGTAACCCTTTTATTTGGAGCTATTATAATAATATGCAGCACAGGTGAGCGTACCCCTACACCACACAGGGCAAACCCTGTAAAAATTATTTGGATTAAATATTAATAACCCCTTTATTTGGAGTAAATAATATACAGCACAGGACAGCACCACTGAATTTATATGGCAACACCACTGGACTGGATTTATACGGAATTATATGGATTTATATGGAATTGTATGGCAGGATCACTGGAATTATACGGCAAGATTACTGAAATTATACGGCAGGATTACTGTAATTATACGCCAGTACCACTGAAATTATACGACAGGATTGCTGGAATTATACGGCAGGATTACTGGAATTATACGCCAGTACCACTGGAATTATACGGCAGGATTACTGGAATTATACGGCAGGATTACTGGAATTATACAGCAGGATTACTGGAATTATATGCCAGTACCACTGGAATTATACGGCAGGATTACTGGAATTATACGGCAGGATTACTGGAATTATACAGCAGGATTACTGGAATTATATGCCAGTACCACTGGAATTATACGGCAGGATTACTGTAATTATACGGCAGGATTACTGGAATTATACAGCAGGATTACTGGAATTATACGACAGTACCACTGGAATTATACGCCAGGATTACTGGAATTATACGGCAGGATCACTGGACACAAGGTTGGACTGGCCCACAGGGGTACAGGGGAAACCACCGGTGGGCCCTACTGCCTGGGGGCCCACCCCCTCCTCTAGGGATCAGGTTCCAGACTTGCTGTTACTAATCTAGTACATTATCTTGCATGCACTACAGTATTTACTGTAGATATTTATTTAGGGGACCAACACACTCCCTCTAGAGACTGGCCACACCCCTAAACATGGGCCCCTACCACTGCATCCCTCCGGTGGGCCCTACATGCCCCAGTCTGACACTGACTGGACATACACGGCAGTACCACTGGACATATACGGCACCACAGGGACACCACCACTGGACTAATGCAGGACAATACACCACCACTGAACTGATGCAGCACAACACAGCACCCTATACAGCAGCACTGGACATATGGCAGCAGAGGGGTTCACTACGGCTGGCCGGCGGTCGGGCTCCCGGCGACCAGCATCCCGGCGCCGGGAGCCCGACCGCCGGCTTACCGACAGCTTGGCGAGCGCAAATGAGCCCCTTGCGGGCTCGCTGCGCTCGCCACGCTACGGGCACGGGTATTCTCCCTCTATGGGGGTCGTGGACCCCCACGAGGGAAAATAAGTGTCGGTATGCCGGCTGTCGGGCTCCCGGCGCCGGTATACTGAGCGCCGGGAGCCCGACCGCCGGCAAACAGAAGACCACCCCAGCAGAGGATACCACTGTGACTGGTCACTGGACTGATGGCTGATGCACAGGACACTACCACTGGTCTGATGCAGGACAACACAGCAACACTGTAAGGGACTTGTTATTATACAGCAGCACTGGACATATGGCAGCAGAGGACACCACCACTGTGACTGAACTGATGCAGCACAATACATCACCACTGAACTGATGCAGCACAACAGAGCACCCTATACAGCAGCACTGGACATATGGCAGCAGAGGACACAACCACTGTGACTGGACTGATGCAGTACAATACACCACCACTGAACTGATGCAGCACAACACAGCACCCTATACAGCAGCACTGGACATATGGCAGCAGAGGACACAACCACTGTGACTGGACAGATGCAGCACAAGACACGATACTGAGGACACTGAGGATGGAGACACGTCCTCTCTCTACACTCTCCAATGCCGGAGTGAAAATGACGTACAAACCCCGCGAGAGTCCGACAGCGGGATGATGATGTTTTGCCTCATTCTGGTTTCCGAGTCAGGCGGCAAAACCCGAGCCTGACTCGGATCCAGGCTCGGAGCGTGAAGTCCGGTAGGGTTCGGTTCTCTGAGAACCGAACCCGCTCATCTCTAATTATAAGCTGTACACATGATTGGCTAGAAGCAGTGAGTTCACCAAGCACACTCACTTTATTATTTGCCAAAATAATTATTGTATCGCAATCAACTACAATTTACAGTTGAAATATATGCCTCTACTGTAAATATAGCACAACTGCTGAATTCATTTTTATATTTATGAACTTTTCAATAGTCCTTTCTGCTGTGACTACTCCTGCTGCTCTACTAAAGTTACTTTTTTCTATATATTTCAATTTACTGTACTTCATAATTTCTCTTTCAAGTGTGTTTCCATTAAGTGTCTTTTTCTTTGCTTCACTTTAGAAATAGTTATAAATTAAGTTTGAAGTACTAACAATCGGCTTTTACTGGATCTATTTAGACAGGATTTATATTATAGTCTAACTTGCACATTTAAGATCTTTTCCATCCATTCCATATAGTTGGTAAGAAAGATAGGCTAGTGAAAGCCCTCACTGATAGCGATGATGGCTACTTCAGAAAGAGCATGCTATTCAGCCTGGTTGGGTAGCCGTCCTTCAGCATACTGACACCGGGATCCTGGCCGTATAATGCCGGCGGGGGGAGAGCAACAAAGTCCCTTGCGTGCTCCGTGGCTCTCTGCCCTCACCACAGGTTCTATTCCCATTCTATGGGTGTCGTGGGAATAGTCCCTGTGGGTCAGCATTGAGTCTGGCGGCATTCAGAGTGTTTGGGATTCTGGCGTCGGCGGTGATAACATAACCGCATCCCATTCAGCCGACTTACATGCAACTTTGAATCGGGTCTATGATGTTTATTTGTTATACTTCCCTTTTATATGTCAATCACACCACAATATAGTAATAATTGTTTTAGATAATATTCATTTTTAAAACATTAGTTTTCTCTTACTAAGGTGCGATGCAGCAGATTGCCATGTTATATTTATATATTATAGCAAAGGTGGTGTATACTTTTAAACTATTAAAATATATATATTGATTATGATTTTCACTATTTCACAGCGTTGTAAACAGGAAAATCTATTTATTTGGAGGTCGCTCTGATAAAGGCACAGGTGAATGTCTCCAAGGAATGTACTCGTTTGACCTAGGTGAGAAATAATGAATGTTAGATATTGCGTGGTAAATATATTTGCACAGTTTTTGTCTGCAACCAAGAACCATCAGTGCTGTCATCAGAAATTGTCCAGCATATCCGATAATTTGTGCTTGGATATCAGCAGTATTCCCCTGTGATACCTCTATCATATCGCAATGCCAAGTCGCACCCGGGAATTGGAAACGAGTCCTTCCCGGATGCGACCCGGCATTGGTCCCTTACACAGTGGCTTCCCAACTCGACAATATGCCGGATCAGGTTGCCATCGGGGACGGGGGAATGCGGTGACATCGGGGGCGGAGGCGGTGCTGGGAGATGAGATCATCTCCACACCGCCTCTGCCTATACTGTGAACCGGTCCTGGGTTCACACTGCACCTTACACGGGAATAACCCGGGAATAACCCTTCTCTATTCTCAGGCAACCCAGGAATTTGACAGTGACCCCTTTCACATCGCACAGCGACCCGCGTTGACATCACAATATACCGGGTCATTTGTGCACTGTGAAAGGGGTATTAGTCAAATGAAAATACAGAGGTGTGACACAAGAACTTGTCAACAGGGAAACACACACAGCCACTGCCCAGTGTATGGTGACCACCCACTGTGACACGGAATGGGTGTAGCCTAATAGGGGCCAGGAGCGACAGCTTGTGAGTGCATGGGGACACATGGGGATATGCCACTCCAGGAACACAGTGAGTGGATGCTGGCAGCAGACAGTGGAGGAGAGTTTTATATATATATATATATATATATACATACAGTATATAAAATCTTTCAGCAGCAGCCGGCACTCTCATTTAAATAACAGCCTGCTCCGGTGCACGTTTGTATTCTGTTTCTGTCCTGACGATGGGACGTACGGACCCAAAACATTGACTATTGGATAAACAATTATTTTTCATGATTTGTTGTCTCCAAGTGCCGAGTTCTTCTGGAGGATTTTATATATATATATATATATATATATATATATTAGCTGAGCCAAGCATTCAGTAGTTTCCTGAGTGCACCTATAGACCAGAGGTGAACTCAGGAAACTACTGAATACTTGGCTCAGCTAGTACAGTAAACAGTATATATGTAAAAAAGAAAAAGAAAAGAAGGGTTGCATAAAGTAACACAGAGTCTCACTCTTTGATGAACTGTCTCAGGCTAGGCTGAATGTGTCCTTTGCTCCGGCGACGGCTCCAAGTCATCCGAGATGAACACTGCCTGGGCTGGGCCTGTGGCATTAACATGGTAGCAGTGGCAGGGCACACAGTGGATTTAAAGAGTGGACGCCAATTTTGGAAAGCAACAATCATTCACACAGCAAAACCAACCTGGTTTTGTTGTGTAAATTATTGGCACTTTAAAAATACAGGCAGACTCGCACAAAGTCCCACACAGCCTGCAACTCACAGGCTATTGAATATCACCCCTGTATAGTGTAACCAAATTCATATAAGATATGTTATCCTTACATGAGGAACTACTCTAGACAAATTTTCATACAGGGCAGATATATGGCATATGACACCCAAATAATAATTACACCCAAAAGATAATTACTACGGTCTTAATTTGGGACTAAAGGTATAGGGCCTAATTCAGACCTGACTGCAGCAACAAAATTGTATCTTGTGCGCAAAACCACGGGACTAATTCAGACCTGATCGTTGCTGTGCGTTTTCGCACAGTGGGTGATCAGATCAAAACTGTGCATGTGTATGCTCCGCAATGCGCAGGCCCGATGGACACCTGCAAAGTGGACCGCCGGTCAGCGACGGGTTTGTGTGAAGGATCCATTCGCACAGGTGTTCGCAAGGAGATTGACAGGAAGAGGGCGTTTGTGGGTGGCAACTGACCATTTTCAGGGAGTGTCTGGAAAAACGCAGGCGTGTCCAAGCGTTTGCAGGGCGGGTGTCTGATGTCAAATCCGGTCACGAACAGGCTGATGTGATCGCAGCGACTGAGTAAGTACTGGGCTGTGCAGAGACTGCACAAAATCAGTGTGTGCAGCTCTGCTACACATGTGTTCGCACACTTGCACAGCAAAAATACACTCACCCTGTGGGTGGCGACTATCTGATCACAGGACAGCAAAAATCAATGCCTAGCGATCAGATCTGAATTACACCCTATGTGCAGTGTAAAAATAAACAAAATAACCCATCCAAATCTAAATTTCTCTCCACATTTTATATCTGCCCCCCCCCCCCCCCCCCGCACTGCACATGGTTTTGCCCATTAGAGAATAATTTTGCTGCCGCGGTCAGGTCTGAATTAGGCCCATAGTTACTTTCTCCTTGGGATGTAGTCACAATGGAGATGGATGCCAGTCTAGAACATGTACAACAATAACTGTAACCATAACATTATATTCCTACACACGTTACCTACCTGTATGCAGTATACTTCATACAATTGTGTCTTGGGCATAGAGATTACTGTTTGCAACATAATTTACAAATTTTAAAATAACATCTATATTTCAGGTACGTTAACATGGGAGAAATTAAAAATGAATGGAGCAGCTCCTCAGACACTGAGTCACAGTATTGCAACTGTCGGGGAAAATGTGTTTGTTTTCGGTGGTATTTGCCATGGAACAGTCGTAGATGATCTGCACATGTTCAATACAGGTAAATCTCTTTACACCTCACCTGTTTGGGGGGTTATTCAGGTTTGTTAGCAAACCAAAAAAAGTTAGCAATTGGGCAAAACCATGTTGCACTGCAGGTGGGGCAGATGTAACATTTGCAGAGAGAGTTAGATTTGGGTGGGTTATATTGTTTCTGTGCAGGGTAAATACTGGCTGCTTTATTTTTACACTGCAATTTAGATTTCAGTTTAAACACACCCCACCCAAATCTAACTCTACAGACTAACCCCAACCCTTCCCCCCTCCTGCAGTCTAAATCTGACCCATCCCCGGTATATGTTCGGGATTCTGGCTGTCGAGATTCCAGTATCGGCATTCTGACAGGTGTTGGGAATCCGGCTTTGGTCTTCTGACCACTGGCATCCTGTACGTTGGGATGCCAACTACATCCCGCTGCAGGGTAAACACTGCAGCTAATTTATGCTGCCCCTAAATGGTAGTCATGGAGTTTAGCACAGACTGGACAAATAAATGTTTTTTTCCATTATTTTTCGATGGCTTTACCCAGTATTGGGTCAAGTTATAGCTGTTTTAGTAAAAAGCCAATTGTCTAGGGCCACTCCAGGACAACAATAGGAGTGTAATCTGGATTGGACCAATGTCATGTCAACCCTCAAGCATCTTAGTAAGTTACTGAAACTGGATACACACCTAAAGATATATATGTCCAATCTGCCTGGTGTGAACAAACATATGGTAATGATTAGGAGCAAATAACAATCCACCATTTGCTCCCAAACACTGGAAAACAGACAGCGGTCGTTCAGACAAAATATTTAAATCTGTTTGATTTAAAGAATTTAGCCTAACAATCGTTTTTGTCCAGCAAATGGTTGATTGTCCCATTAACAGATTTTTGTTCCCACCTGACAGATAAAAGTGTGCACCCAGTTTAAGAAACATAGAAAGTAGACAAGATCCACTAGGCCCATCTAATCTGCCTTAAACACACACTAGGGTTAATATTTGCTAGGAGCCAATTAACATACCAGTACATTTTTGAATTGTGGGAGGATATCAATGCAAGCATGAGGAGAATATACAAACATCACACAGTTAGGGCCATGGTGGGAATCAAACTCATGACCTCAGTGCTGTGAGGTAGTAATGCTAACTATTACACCGTCCTTATTGCACTTGCTTCAAAGAAGAGTCTCCTCTGTCAATAGAAAAATAAAATAAAACTGTTAGCTACAAATAAATAATAGCCTCAAAATTTTGACACCCCTATTGCCCTAATATCAGACCAAGTAGATTTAGCCTCATATTCCATTGTTAATCCAACCATAGTCATAATCCTAGTTGAAGGTCTAATCCAACACTAAACATAAACCCAGCTCAACATCTAGACTGTAATTCATAAAGCTAGCTCACAGACTAATACTGATCTAATCATAAATCTATCTCAAACTGCAGGTTACCATAGACCTATCTTGATATCTAATCCAAGCACACAGATAAACCTATAATCGTCCCGATAGCCAGCACTGCCATTACATGCACAAAAGACTCGTGCCCTGTTTAGTCATTAGTTTGCAACACAAACTGTTTTTGAAAGTCTTGTGCCTGCAACACAGGTTCTGTACATAAAGCTTGCTTTAGTTCTCGCCAGGTTGCTTCTGCCAGTTGAGATCTGATTGTTTTATCAGGTGAGTTTTTCTTCAAACACTCAGTCAGTGGGACTGCTCTGGTTGCAAAGTCAGGTATAAACTGGCAGTAATAACCCACTAGACCTTGAAACATTCTGAGCTGAGAATTTCATTCTGTCTTAGGCCAATTTTTAACTGCCTCTACTTTATTGGGTTGGGGCTTAATCTGTCCCCTTCCCACAACATACCTCAAATACTTTGCTTCTACCATTCCTATGGCAAATTTTTTTTGGTTAGCTGTAAACCCGTGCTCCCGTAGAGTCTGCAAATCTGCTTCAAAGAGTCTTCCAGTCTGTGCTAAAGATTAAAGTGTCACCAAGGTAAGCCACTGCATACTCCTGATGATGTCGAAGCAACTTGTTCATGGCCCCGTGGAAGGTGACAGGGGCTCCATGTAAACCAAAGGGTAGTACTTTATTTTGGAACTGTCCTTCCAGGGTAGAGAAGGCTGTTTTTGTTTTTGCAGCCTCTGTTAAGGGTATCTGCCAGTGTCCTTTTGTTAAGTCAATAGTGGTTAGGTACTGACTTTTTTTGCTACGTTTTCTACCAATTCGTCAACCTGAGGCATAGGGTAGGCATCAAACTGTGAGATTTTGTTCAGTTTCCTAAAATCATTGCAAAACCTTATGGCCCCCAAAGGCTTGGATGCCAGCACAATCAGGTTGCTCCACTCACTGTTTGACTCCTTTATAACCCCGAGGTGCAGCATCTCTTCTGTTTCTCATTTTACCACAGCCTGTTTAGCCTCGGGTATACTGTAAGGCATCTATTTTATCACCACCCCATGTGGTGTAATAATATCATGTTGTATGATCCAAGTTTTAACAGGGATTGCAGAAAAGTTATCCTGGTTTTGTGTTACCAGGTCTATAGCTTCCTGCTATTGCCTGGAACTCAGTGAGGCTTCAATGGGTAACTAACAACCTTGAGTTTTTACATCCAACAGAGGGTTGGGGGCTACTTTCCTCCTAAGGTTTGTTCTTCTTTCCTTCTACCCTCTTGGCGCATTTGGTATTTAACAGGTCCCACTGCCTCTATGACCTCATATGGACCCTGTCAATGGGCAAACAACTTACTTTCAGGGGTTTCAGAGTTGTTTCCCACAAACAGGCTAACAACAGGTCGAGCTGCTTTACCGGTGCTACAGTCCATCGGCTCACTTCGGTTTGGACAGTTCCAGCATACATGATCAATCAAAACATACCATCGGTAGTGGTTTATCATTGTTGAGAGACGGGACCTTGGTCCTAGGTTTTGGAAACTTGCTTAGATTTACTCACCTTTCCAATGGTCACGCATCATTCCACCACCATGGCTAGTTCCTCAAATGTTTGTGGGTCAACCAGAAGCGCTCACTGTTGCACACCATGATCAAATACCCTTATAGCATGGTCTATAGCCACAACCTCTATTATACGCTGAGGGGTGTACTTATCTGGCTTTAGCCAGGCTCTACCTAGTCTGGCCAGTTCCGCCGGATGAAACCTGGAGGTTCAGAGGGGTTCAGATGCCAATCATGGAACTTCTGGGCTTTGCTGGCACCCGTCACCCCAATCCTGGCAAGGATAGCATTTTTCAGGTGAAGATAAGAGTCTGCCTCTGACAATGGTAAATCCACATAAAAGGCACAGAAGCTGAAGGTTAACTTCAACGTTTCAATAGCTGTGTATTGTCATCAGGATTTTATCAGAACCCCACCTCTGGAGCCGCCACTGGTTCTCTTACTAAATTGCAGTACAGTAGCTCATCAATTTATCACAGCAAAAATAATTGTCTTCTGCAGTATATAAATTATGACACTGTAGTTAAGTATCCTGGAATAAACTTGCTATCATTTATACTGCATTAAGGGTTCCCGGATATTTAATTTACAAGCCCCTGGCACTGACCTGACCCCAATGGGTGGTCTTCAGTATGCCGCCGGCCGGGATCCCGGCGACCAGCATACCGGCGCCGGGATCCCCACACATTCTTTTCCCTCTTGGGGGTCCACTACTCCCCTGGAAGGAGAATAACGCGCGCCACCCTGCCCGGAGACCGCAGCAAGCCCGCAAGGGGCTCATAAGCGCTCGCCCAGCTGTCAGTATGCCGGCGGTCGGGATCTTAGCACTGGTATGCTGTCCCCCAGGATCCCGGCCGCCGGCCACTCATACTACACCCGACCACAACTGCTGAGGTGTGAGTTTCGACTACACTACCCCACTGTGTGCTATTCCCGTAATATGTACCTCCACTGTTTGCACACCCTGCTAGTGTGACCTGCACAGTGCACACTAGCAGGGTGTGCTAGTTCCTCCTCGGCCAGGATGGTGCACTGTGCAGGTCACACTAGCAGGGTGTGCTGGTTCCTCCTCGCCCAGATGTACTCCATGTGGATCTTTCCATACAGGCAGGTCTGGCCCGAGGCCAAATTATTTGGTAAGCGAATAAATACTTTGGCGCCCACCTAAGCACTTTTGCAGCACGCGCCTGAAAAAATTAAGGAGGCGTGGTCTCATTGTAAAAGCCCAGTTGTAGTGCACCTTACACATTTGCCCACTATATAAGTGCCCCTTACACATTTGCACACTATATAAGTGCCCCATACACATTTGCTCACTATATAAGTGCCCCTTACACATTTGCACACTATATAAGTGCCCCTTACACATTTGCCAACTATATAAGTGCCCCTGACATACTTGCCCACTGTTGAAGTTCCCCTTACATATTTTTCCCACTTTAATACTTCCCCTTACATAGTAATCTAATCAAAGTACTGTATTACCTGATATGCCCCCTGTGCCCGGAGACTCGCAAAGCAGTCAGTGGTGTTGGCGGCTCCGCCATGCCCGGCACCACACTATAGTACTAGAAGAAGAATCTCAACATAAACTACCGCTCCTGGTAGCCGGACAACAAGGGCTTCTGGGAGCGGTAGTTTATTTTGCATGTTCAGTAATGTGAAGAATCTCAAAATAAACTACCGCTCCCAGCAGCCCTTGCTGTCTGGAAGCAAGGGATTCTGGGAGCAGTAGTTTATTTCTTTTTCTTCACATTACTGTAGTGTGGTGCAGTGACGGACATAGCGCGGCGGCACCAACATCACTGCCTGCTCTGTGATTATCCGGGCAGGCGCTACATATCAGGGCGTATCAGGAATGGCCAGTGTTACACTTTACGCTGGCGCAGCTGAGTGGGGCGCCCTCCTCTATGATGCGCCTTACTCAGCTGCTTAACCAGCTTATGCGTAAAACCGTCTCTGCATACAGGGTAGATCATACTACTACTACACAAGTGTCAGTTTTCCCATGTATGCACTGGGCCCTTGTATGGCTCACCTCCTACAGTGTAACCTTCGTAGTGCCTAACATGACTGTCTCATCTAGAACGCTTGTGGATGGGATGAAAAATACATTGACCTGGTGGTTACTCTGAGCGTTAAGATGTTACAACCACCCCATTTTGTGTCATCTCTTCTAGGGGTAGACTATTCCACCCTGGGTAATCCTACGCAGTGCACCCAAGATGGCTTCCTCACCTGGTACCTTGTGAGGGTGGAATACACAACCCTTGGAAGTTATTACACAAAATGCCTATACCAATCCTGCATTATGCTTATGTGTGCTCAAGGTTTTCTTTTATGTCTGTGTGGCTTGCCAATGGCTGTTTTACTTAAATCTTCTGTATTATGTGCATTGTTTTTGATGTCTGTAAAGCACCTTGAGTCCTGTTGGAGAAAGAAAGCTATATAAATAAAATTATTATTATTATTATTATTATTATTATTATTAGTAGTAGTAGTAGTAGTAGTAGTAGTAGTAGTAGTAGTAGTATTATTATTAGTATTATTATTAATAAAGTAATTCCCAACCTCAATGCGTGTGGTGGTTCTTCCTGGTTGTGTCTTGAGCTGAATAGAGGGAGGAGGTTTGACAGGCTCACCTAGCATAGAAACATAGAAACATAGAATTTGACGGCAGATAAGAACCACTTGGCCCATCTAGTCTGCCCCTTTTTTATTTTATCCTTTAGGCAATCTCAACCCTTTTTTAATCTTGATTATTTGTAAGGATATTCATATGCCTGTCCCAAGCATGTTTAAATTGCCCTACAGTCTTAGCCTCTACCACCTCTGATGGGAGGCTATTCCACTTATCCACTACCCTTTCTGTGAAGTAATTTTTCCTTAAATTTCCCCTGAACCTCCCCCCCCTCCAGTCTCAATGTATGCCCTCGAGTTCTAATACTTCTTTTCCTTTGAAGAATGTTTCCCTCCTGAACTTTGTTAAGACCCTTTATATATTTGAAAGTTTCTATCATGTCTCCCCTTTCCCTTCTCTCCTCCAAACTATACATGTTAAGATCTTTTAGCCTTTCCGGGTAAGTTTTGTGATGTAGGCCATGCACCATTTTAGTTGCCCTTCTTTGTACACTCTCTAATGTATTTATATCCTTCTGGAGATAGGGTCTCCAGAACTGGACACAGTATTCCAGATGGGGCCTTACCAATGACCTATACAGTGGCATTATCACTTCTTTTTTCCTGCTACTGATTCCTCTCCCTATGCAACCAAGCATCTGACTTGCCTTTCTCATTGCTTTGTTGCATTGCTTTCCTGCCTTCAAGTCACTTGAAATAGTGACTCCTAAATCTCTTTCCTCCTCAGTAGTTTCCATTATAGTACCCTTGATACTATACTTAGCCTTTGGGTTTTTGAGACCCAAGTGCATGATTTTGCATTTTTTAGCATTAAACTGTAGTTGCCACGTTCTTGACCATTTCTCAAGCCTACCTAGGTCATCAATCATTTGTTTGACCCCTCCCGGTGTGTCTACCCTGTTGCATATCTTTGTATCATCTGCAAAAAGGCATATCTTCCCTTCAATACCATCTGCAATGTCACCAACAAAGATATTAAAGAGAACTGGACCAAGTACAGATCCCTGGGGTACTCCACTGGTAACATTTCCCTCCATAGATTGCACTCCATTAACTACAACTGTCTGTTTCCTATCCTGCAACCAGGTTCTTATCCATTTCACTAATTTATAATCCACCCCCAGGCTTTCAAGTTTATTTAGCAGTCTGTGATGTGGGACAGTGTCAAATGCCTTACTAAAGTCTAGATATGCTACATCTACAGCTCCCCCTTGATCTATTATTTTCATCACAGAGTCAAAAAAGTCAATAAGATTTGTTTGGCATGATCTCCCACCAGTAAATCCATGCTGTTTTGGATCCTGTAAGTTGTTTGATTTAAGATATTCCACTACTCTTTCTTTTAATAGTTTTTCCATTACTTTCCCTACTACTGATGTAAGGCTTACTGGTCTGTAGTTACTTGCTTCTTCCTTGCTTCCACTTTTGTGCAGTGGAACTACATTTGCTCTTTTCCAGTCCTCTGGAATATCACCTGTATTTAGTGACTGGTTAAATAATTCTGTTAAAGGTGTAACCAGGACATCTTTTAGCTCTTTGAGTATCCTTGGGTGTATCCCATCTGGTCCCATTGATTTATCCACTTTTAGTTTTGAAAGTTCTGTTAGGACCTTCTCCTCTGTAAATGTATTTTCATCTACCTTATTTTTATGAATGTCCTTGCAATTTAACTGTGGCCCCATCCCTTCTTCTGTAGTAAATACTGAGCAAAAATAATTATTTAGGTGATCTGCTATTGCCTTGTCTCCCTCCACCAAATGCCCACTCTCTGTCTTAAGTCTTATTATTCCTCCATTTGATTTTCTCCTTTCACTTATATACTTAAAAAAAGTTTTGCCCCCTTTATCTACTGACTGGGCCATTTTCTCCTCAGCTTCTGCCTTTGCACGTCTGATCACTTTCTTAGCATCCTTCCGTCTGTCCAGATACTCCTCTTTGTCGTTATTATTTTGAGTCTGTTTGTATTTCCTAAAAGCCATCTTTTTTGCTTTCACACTAGTTGATACTACTTTTGTGAACCACACTGGCTTCCTTTTCCTGGTGCTTTTCCTAACCATTTTGATACAAAGGTCTGTTACACTTAGTAATGCACTTTTAATTTTTTTCCACCTCTCCTGCACCCCTTCCAAGTTTCTCCAGTCTGCCAATGAATCACTTAAACATCTCCCCATTTTAGCAAAGTCTGCATTTCTAAAATCCAACACCTTTGTTTGGCCTGAAGTTTCCTGAAGATATAATGGTTTTGCACAATATAACCAACTGGCCTAGGGCCAACAGATACTGTATGTCTAGCCACCTTTCTCTGTGCAGGAGGGATCTTAATGATGTAGGAAAATAATGGTGGCTAGCAGCAGTCATGGAAAGTGATGCTTGTTTATCGAAGTATTCCACCTTCTTCTGCTCTTTACAGATACAAAAAAATTAAAATATTTAGTGATAATGGCCTTTACATAAGATACCTAACCTGAGGTCTGTAGCCAGACAAAGGAAATTGCAGCCATTTATATAAAAAAGAATAATTAAAGGACTCATATTTCAAAAACAAATGAACTACTGTTCTTGCTGTGGTTCTTACTTTATCATGATTAGGTAATATGATCTTAATAGCGTGGATATTATTTATGCTCATAGCAAACTACGTTTTTCATATTATTGAAATAACGTTGATGGTTGGATTTCTATTCTAATTAAAGTAGTATTACAGTTTGATTCTTTGCTAACATGTGGCATATCTTTCATATCTTTATTTAGTGTCTGAAACATGGGTTCCAGTGAAAACATCTGGCTCCCTGCCTGATGCAAGGTAAAAATCTGCAATTATAGTTATTTCCATCATTAGTAAAGAATCAGTTATGTTTTACCATCAATGTAAATATTTGTCAGAACAGTATATGTGCTTTATTCAGGTTGGGCCATGCATTTGCTACTGTTGGACAACAAATATACATGTTTGGAGGCTGCTCGGCAGATGGAGTTTACTATAGAGATATGTATATGTTGGACACAGGTAAGACAATTTCACCCTGAAACTGAATATAGTAAAATATATACCCAAACTCAGTCATCAAGAACCAACAGTTCATTTTTTCCAGGTCACCCACAAGTGTATTCATTACTCACTAACACATTTTAAAAGATCAACAGCTGGAGCTAATTATTTCACTTGTTGTTCTCTGAGGATACCTGGAAAACATGAACTGTTGGGGGTCATTGAGGACCGAGTTTTGGAACCACTGGTTTACAGGGATATATATATATAAATAACATTATAAAGGCCCCTTTCCATGCAGTAGATTGAAAATGTGTGGCAATCCCCAGAAAATAACTTTCACTGTGTAATGTCTATAGGGCAGTGACACATGCTGGGGTGTTTTTATCACTTATCGTGGAGCTAATTTTATGTGATTCTATGACAATTGCATCATTTTGAACTTGCCTTCTACCCATAGATGCACAAATTGCGGCATATTGCTGCATAGGTGGGGCCTAATGATGTAGGGTGCCTGGCCCCACCCCCATCAATGACCTTCAGGCTTCCAAAGTGTAAGTGTAAAGCTGGGCACACACTAGAAGATATGTTACCCGATCCCGCGATGTGTGTGCCCGGCTTTTGTATGCGTATGTGTGCGGGTATGGGGCAGGATTCCTACCATGTAGAAAGAAGAGCAAGGGCTCTTATGTATGTACAAATAATTGAAAAGAAACAAAAATTGTTTCTAAGGGTGGATATATCATTTGGTCTACAGAGTAATATATTGTATGTATAATATATATATATATATATATATATATATATATTTAAAACCAGTCAAATGTGTGTATATATTAGAGATGAGCGGGTTCGGTTCCTCGGAATCCGAACCCCCCCGAACTTCAGCCTTTTTACACGGGTCCGAGGCAGACTCGGATCTTCCCGCCTTGCTCGGTTAACCCGAGCGCGCCCGAACGTCATCATCCCGCTGTCGGATTCTCGCGAGGCTCGGATTCTATCGCGAGACTCGGATTCTATATAAGGAACCGCGCGTCGCCGCCATTTTCACACGTGCATTGAGATTGATAGGGAGAGGACGTGGCTGGCGTCCTCTCTGTGTAGAATAGATTAGAGAGACACTTGATTTACTACTTGGGGAGCATTAGGAGTACTCAGTACAGTGCAGAGTTTTGCTGATAGTGACCAGTGACCACCAGTTTTATTTATAATCCGTTCTCTGCCTGAAAAAAAACGATACACAGTCACATACCATATCTGTGCTCAGCCTCAGTGTGCTGCATGATAATATCATCTATGTATATCTGACTGTGCTGAGTGCTCACTGCTCACACAGCTGAATTGTGGGGGAGACTGGGGAGCAGTTAATAGCAGGAGTACAGTGCACACTTTTGCTGCCAGTGTGACTGACCAGTGACCACCAGTATATTGTCTGCCTGAAAAAGTTAAACAAACACTCCTGTGGTGTTTTTTTTTTTTATTCTATAAACGCATTCTGCTGACAGTGTCCAGCAGGTCCGTCATTCATTATATTATATAAATATTTACCTGCAGTAGTGTTATATTTTTTTTGTTCATCTCTATCATCTTTATCATCTCTATATTAGCAGACGCAGTACGGTAGTCCACGGCTGTGGCTACCTCTGTGTCGTCAGTGCTCGTCCATAATTGTATACCTACCTGTGGTGGGTTTTTTTTTTCTATCTTCTTCATACTAGTAGTTTAGGAGTCTGCTGACAGTGTCCAGCAGGTCCGTCATTATATTATATATACCTGCAGTAGTGATATATATATATTTTTTATATCATTATCATCTCTATACTAGCAGATGCAGTACGGTAGTCCACGGCTGTAGCTACCTCTGTGTCGTCAGTGCTCGTCCATAATTGTATACCTACCTGTGGTGGTTTTTTTTTTTCTATCTTCTTCATACTAGTAGTTTAGGAGTCTGCTGACAGTGTCCAGCAGGTCCGTCATTATATTATATATACCTGCAGTAGTGATATATATATATTTTTTATATCATTATCATCTCTATACTAGCAGACGCAGTACGGTAGTCCACGGCTGTAGCTACCTCTGTGTCGTCAGTCACTCGTCATCCATAAGTATACTAGTATCCATCCATCTCCATTGTTTACCTGAGGTGCCTTTTAGTTGTGCCTATTAAAATATGGAGAACAAAAATGTTGAGGTTCCAAAAATAGGGAAAGATCAAGGGCCCTCATTCCGAGTTGTTCGCTCGGTATTTTTCATCGCATCGCAATGAAAATCCGCTTAGTACGCATGCGCAATGTTCGCACTGCGACTGCGCCAAGTAACTTTGCTATGTAGAAAGTAATTTTACTCACGGCTTTTTCATCGCTCCGGCGATCGTAATGTGATTGACAGGAAATGGGTGTTACTGGGCGGAAACACGGCGTTTCAGGGGCGTGTGGCTGAAAACGCTACCGTTTCCGGAAAAAACGCAGGAGTGGCCGGAGAAACGGTGGGAGTGCCTGGGCGAACGCTGGGTGTGTTTGTGACGTCAACCAGGAACGACAAGCACTGAACTGATCGCACAGGCAGAGTAAGTCTGAAGCTACTCTAAAACTGCTAAGTAGTTTGTGAGCGCAATATTGCGAATACATCGGTCGCAATTTTAAGATGCTAAGATACACTCCCAGTAGGCGGCGGCTTAGCGTGTGTAACTCTGCTAAATTCGCCTTGCGACCGATCAACTCGGAATGAGGGCCAAGATCCACTTCCACCTCGTGCTGAAGCTGCTGCCACTAGTCATGGCCGAGACGATGAAATTCCATCAACGTCGTCTGCCAAGGCCGATGCCCAATGTCATAGTACAGAGCATGTAAAATCCAAAACACAAAATATCAGTAAAAAAAGGACTCAAAAATCTAAAATAAAATCGTCGGAGGAGAAGCGTAAACTTGCCAATATGCCATTTACCACACGGAGTGGCAAGGAACGGCTGAGGCCCTGGCCTATGTTCATGGCTAGTGGTTCAGCTTCACATGAGGATGGAAGCACTCAGCCTCTCGCTAGAAAAATGAAAAGACTTAAGCTGGCAAAAGCACAGCAAAGAACTGTGCGTTCTTCGAAATCACAAATCCACAAGGAGAGTCCAATTGTGTCGGTTGCGATGCCTGACCTTCCCAACACTGGACGTGAAGAGCATGCGCCTTCCACCATTTGCACGCCCCCTGCAAGTGCTGGAAGGAGCACCCGCAGTCCAGTTCCTGATAGTCAGATTGAAGATGTCAGTGTTGAAGTACACCAGGATGAGGAGGATATGGGTGTTGCTGGCGCTGGGGAGGAAATTGACAAGGAGGATTCTGATGGTGAGGTGGTTTGTTTAAGTCAGGCACCCGGGGAGACACCTGTTGTCCGTGGGAGGAATATGGCCATTGACATGCCTGGTGAAAATACCAAAAAAATCAGCTCTTCGGTGTGGAAGTATTTCAACAGAAATGCGGACAACATTTGTCAAGCCGTGTGTTGCCTTTGTCAAGCTGTAATAAGTAGGGGTAAGGACGTTAACCACCTCGGAACATCCTCCCTTATACGTCACCTGCAGCGCATTCATCATTAGTCAGTGACAAGTTCAAAAACTTTGGGCGACAGCGGAAGCAGTCCACTGACCAGTAAATCCCTTGATTGAGGTACTGTAGTCCCTGGTACCAAATACCATCTAGGTTCCATTTCTCTAGGCAAGCGATATCGAAAATGTACACAGACGTCAGAAAAAGAGCCACCAGTGTCCTAAAAAATGCAGTTGTACCCAATGTCCACTTAACCACGGACATGTGGACAAGTGGAGCAGGGCAGACTCAGGACTATATGACTGTGACAGCCCACTGGGTAGATGTATTGACTCCCACCGCAAGAACAGCAGCGGCGGCACCAGTAGCAGCATCTCGCAAACGCCAACTCTTTCCTAGGCAGGCTACGCTTTGTATCACCGCTTTCCAGAATACGCGCACAGCTGAAAACCTCTTACGGCAACTGAGGAAGATCATCGCAGAATGGCTTACCCCAATTGGACTCTCCTGTGGATTTGTGGCATCGGACAACGCCAGCAATATTGTGTGTGCATTAAATATGGGCAAATTCCAGCACGTCCCATGTTTTGTACATACCTTGAATTTGGTGGTGCAGAATTATTTAAAAAACGACAGGGGCGTGCAAGAGATGCTGTCGGTGGCCAGAAGAATTGCGGGACACTTTCGGCATACAGGCACCACGTACAGAAGACTGGAGCAACAGCAAAAACGCCTGAACCTGCCCTGCCATCATCTGAAGCAAGAAGTGGTAACGAGGTGGAATTCAACCCTCTATATGCTTCAGAGGTTGGAGGAGCAGCAAAAGGCCATTCAAGCCTATACAACTGACCACGATATAGGAGGTGGAATGCACCTGTCTCAAGCGCAGTGGAGAATGATTTCAACGTTGTGCAAGGTTCTGCAACCTTTTGAACTTGCCACACGTGAAGTCAGTTCAGACACTGCCAGCCTGAGTCAGGTCATTCCCCTCATCAGGCTTTTGCAGAAGAAGCTGGAGACATTGAAGGAGGAGCTAACACTGAGCGATTCCGCTAGGCATGAGGGACTTGTGGATGGAGCCCTTAATTCGCTTAACAAGGATTCACGGGTGGTCAATCTGTTGAAATCAGAGCACTACATTTTGGCCACCGTGCTCGATCCTAGATTTAAAACCTACCTTGGATCTCTCTTTCCGGCAGACACAAGTCTGCAGGGGTTCAAAGAACTGCTGGTGAGAAAATTGTCAAGTCAAGCGGAACGCGACCTGTCAACATCTCCTCCTTCACATTCTCCCGCAACTGGGGGTGCGAGGAAAAGGCTCAGAATTCCGAGCCCACCCGCTGGCAGTGATGCAGGGCAGTCTGGAGCGACTGCTGATGCTGACATCTGGTCCGGACTGAAGGACCTGCCAACGATTACGGACATGTCGTCTACTGTCACTGCATATGATTCTCTCACCATTGAAAGAATGGTGGAGGACTATATGAGTGACCGCATCCAAGTAGGCACGTCAGACAGTCCGTACGTATACTGGCAGGAAAAAGAGGCAATTTGGAGGCCCTTGCACAAACTGGCTTTATTCTACCTAAGTTGCCCTCCCACAAGTGTGTACTCCGAAAGAGTGTTTAGTGCCGCCGCTCACCTTGTCAGCAATCGGCGTACGAGGTTACTTCCAGAAAATGTGGAGAAGATGATGTTCATTAAAATGAATTATAATCAATTCCTCCATGGAGACATTCACCAGCAGCAATTGCCTCCACAAAGTACACAGGGAGCTGTGATGGTGGATTCCAGTGGGGACGAATTGATAATCTGTGAGGAGGGGGATGTACACGGTGATGAATCGGAGGATGATGATGAGGTGGACATCTTGCCTCTGTAGAGCCAGTTTGTGCAAGGAGAGATTAATTGCTTCTTTTTTGGTGGGGGTCCAAACCAACCCGTAATTTCAGTCACAGTCGTGTGGCAGACCCTGTCACTGAAATGATGGGTTGGTTAAAGTGTGCATGTCCTGTTTATACAACATAAGGGTGGGTGGGAGGGCCCAAGGACAATTCCATCTGCACCTCTTTTTTCTTTCATTTTTATTTGCGTCATGTGCTGTTTGGGGAGTGTTTTTTGGAAGGGCCATCCTGCGTGACACTGCAGTGCCACTCCTAGATGGGCCAGGTGTTTGTGTCGGCCACTAGGGTCACTTATCTTAGTCACACAGCTACCTCATTGCGCCTCTTTTTTTTCTTCTTTGCGTCATGTGCTGTTTGGGGAGTATTTTTTGGAAGGGCCATCCGGCCTGACACTGCAGTGCCATCCTAGATGGGCCAGGTGTTTGTGTCGGCCACTAGGGTCGCTTAGCTTACTCACACAGCTACCTCATTGCGCCTCTTTTTTTCTTTGCGTCATGTGCTGTTTGGGGAGTGTTTTTTGGAAGGGCCATCCTGCGTGACACTGCAGTGCCACTCCTAGATGGGCCAGGTGTTTGTGTCGGCCACTAGGGTCACTTATCTTAGTCACACAGCTACCTCATTGCGCCTCTTTTTTTCTTCTTTGCGTCATGTGCTGTTTGGGGAGTATTTTTTGGAAGGGCCATCCGGCCTGACACTGCAGTGCCACTCCTAGATGGGCCAGGTGTTTGTGTCGGCCACTAGGGTCGCTTAGCTTACTCACACAGCTACCTCATTGCGCCTCTTTTTTTCTTTGCATCATGTGCTGTTTGGGGAGTGTTTTTTGGAAGGGCCATCCTGCGTGACACTGCAGTGCCACTCCTAGATGGGCCAGGTGTTTGTGTCGGCCACTTGGGTCGCTGAGCTTAGTCATCCAGCGACCTCGGTGCAAATTTTAGGACTAAAAATAATATTGTGAGGTGTGAGGTGTTCAGAATAGACTGAAAATGAGTGGAAATTATGGTTATTGAGGTTAATAATACTTTGGGATCAAAATGACCCCCAAATTCTATGATTTAAGCTGTTTTTTAGGGTTTTTTGAAAAAAACACCCGAATCCAAAACACACCCGAATCCGACAAAAAAAATTCGGTGAGGTTTTGCCAAAACGCGTTCGAACCCAAAACACGGCCACGGAACCGAACCCAAAACCAAAACCCAAAACCCGAAAAATTTCCGGTGCACATCTCTAGTATATATACTCATACTCTGTAGACCAAATTATATATCCACCTTTAGGACCAATATTTTTTCATCTAGATGTAAATGCATAAGAGCCTTTGCTCTTCATTTATAAAAATTCCTGCACAGCATGGCACTGTGTGGCACCTAGTTTTGTGGAGTTGTGTAAAAGAAAATGCTTTAACTATGTATAGAGAAACTGTACAAATAACATTAGGAGTGAAGAAAGTGCACATTTTGGAGTGAAAATAGCATACCCGGGTGTTCCTTGTTTTGTTGAATGACAAATATTTATTTTAACTACAAAATAGAACTTATATATAATAGAAATTGGGGGTATGATTTTGGGACACAAACAATTTGCATGCAGTACCAATGTTCATGTAGTTGAGCGATTATTTGCAACTGTGCTAGCGCAAACATTTCTGAAATCTCTTATGGCGCATGAGTTACAGAAAATGCTGTTGCTATCAGGTCAGATGGTATCAGAAAGGTTGGCAGAAAAATGATGGACCTTCCTGGGAGGTGACTGGTAGGTGTGTAGAAGTAGAAGTGTACTTGTAGGCATGTCAGTGAAAAGGGCAGCATTCGCAGATGCACAGCTACAGGCATATGAGAGAAACTGCACCGGACATAGGGGGTTATTCAGAGATGAAAGAATATGGCTGTATACGCATCCAGATCTGCATTAATTTCTACACATGCTGGGGGCCGCACAGCACAGGGCAAGGCCACACAGCATGTGTAAGGCTGCCTCCTGATGTGTCGCAATCTAATTGCAAACGCATCGGTTGACCCCTGGCAGCGTAGCCTGGCTGCGCTGTCAGGCGGTCAGCGGCCTTTTTTCCGGAGCGGCTGTGTGTGACGTCACGCAGCTGCTCCAAAAACGGTCCCAGCCAGTGCCCGTTCACCCCAACCCACCAATGCTGTGTCACCACCCCGAAAACGCCCGCCACTGTCAATCACATTGTGGCCGCATACATCAGGGAATCTGCATATATCGGCAAATTGCATTGCAAGCTGCATTAGCAACAGAGTCTGAATGACCCTCATAGTGCTGGTGCAAGTGTCAATGGTGCGAGTGATGGTGCGCTTATGATGGCAAAGAAAAAGAAAACACTGTCAGTTCTACAGCATGCAGAGACACTGAAAGTGGGCGCCTCAGTACTTGCACATACACACACACACTTGTTCACCATGGGAAGGCTTATACTAGCATTTGCAATCATATACTGGCAGCTGCCACTCCAGCAACAGACGCAAAAGCGAAAGCTGCTGTGCCCATCTCTGATGGCCTTGGGTCTCATCCTGTGCTGATAGAGGATTGCATTGTGGAGTTTGATGGGAAAACACATTTCTTTGTCCAAAGTAAAAACACCACATATACTGTAGTTAAGACAGTGCTGGTGTCCTCTTACACTGATGATTTATTTAAACCATACATGAGACACATAGTAAACTAAGCAGTACTTTATCTATATTCCATTCAATAAGTACATTTTATTGAGTACAAGTTGCTCTATAAAAAAAGAACAACTAGTATATATAGAAATGGTCACTGAAACATAACAAAATATAAAGGTGAGAGGGGACACTATGGAAGAAGAAGACCTTTCTTTATTTTCGTGCCTGAATTGCATCACCAGACTTTAGTGTGGTGCGTGCAATTTATGAAAGAACGGAAAGCTCATTATCTAAGGATGGCGTAATGTGAACATAAATGAGAAAACGATAGAGAAACTGAATGCTTCCCTGCTCTCTGCCCGGAACCTGGCACTTGCTCTGCCCCCTTGATATCCCAGCAGCCCCTGCAGCCTCCTGGGACCTCAGCTGCTGGCGCATGCGCAGAACGGGACCTGGCTGCCAACTCCTCTCTTCACAGAGGACTGCAGCTGAAGACTGCATCACCAGAACCCTGGATACCGGATTGCTTTGCTGTAAAGGTAAGTATACATGAATTGCTACTTAACAAAGCTATATATTGCATTGCATCAAACCTATGCGATATATAGTGAAAAGTAACAATTCAGAGGGACATAAAGTACCAGCTAAGCTCCTAACCGCCATGTTACAGGCTTTGTTTGAAAAATGACAGGAGCTAATTGGTTTGTACTTTATTGCTCTCCAAGGCTTAGTATATCTGCCTCTTTTAATTGTTTTCTTAAAATGGAAAGCAAATCTGTAATCGAATGATCCCTCACTGTAATATATATTTTGTTGGTTTTATTGTATCATTTAGTGAATATTTCCACAGATTAATTCATGGCAAAGGATTTGCGTATGTACTTAAGTTCATGGGTATATGATAGTAATGAACTTATGTACATATCTTTGCTTGTATCCTATTTAGCTACTTTATCATGGCAATGTTATGAGGTCAAAGGCGAGAACCCAGTTGGAAGACAATTTCATTCTTTCACAGCGCACCATGATAAGGTACAGTTGGGATTCATTTTAGACCAAATGTGGCTCTGGGAAGGTCATGAAGTATCTCATTGCAATTTCACACACCCCCATGTCAGGCATTCTGAGCAACCAGTCACTTATTTCCATATAACACATTGTCAGCTGGATTCAGTATGATTTACCGGCGGACGGGATGCCAGCTGTCAATATCCCGCCAGCGGCATCCCATCCGTCAGAATGCCGGCAGCGGGGTGAGCACAAAGACTCCCCTTGCGGGTTTGCTGTGCTCGTCACGCTGCGGGCTCGGTGGCTCGCTGTGCTCGCCACAGGACACCCACGAGTGGGAATAGTCCTGTAACGCCGGGATGCCAGCTGTCATTATTGTCAGCTGTCGGGATTCCGGCATCAGTATCCTGCCCGCTGGGATCCCGACAGCTGGCAAATTAAACGCATTACTGTGAACTGCAGTAAATAGACTGCATTCTACAAACCATTGAATGCACAGATTGTACTGCAGAACAGTCTTCCAAGTTTCCCGTTACCGACCTTGCCTAATCTTACTGAACCAGATCTGCATAGAAGCTTTATTTTAATAAACCACAGGATAGACTCAAGAGTGTCTATAATCTAGGTACTCCAAGATGTAATGGCAAATGTATCTTAGCCATAGTTGGTGCCTATAAAGCCATATCTACTGCATCATATATATAAATCTAAACTGTATTTTGTGCCTTATAAAATATGTTGAACCATGGCAGAGCCATGACTAGACAGTTTGGCACCCTGGTCGAGATAGAACACTGCCACCCCCTCAATTGATCTACTTTGGTGGGCTGATAGTTGTCACAGCTGGTGGCGTGGTACCTGTATATATATAGTACCATCATATAGCACCTATAAGTGACACACCAACACCTTTTCTAAATCTTACATAGAAAAAACACCAAAGAAAATTGTGTAACATTTTAATTTGTAATGTGAAATTGTCCTACCTCTCTTTGGCCCCTCTGCAATTCATTGCTGCTTGAGTCAGTTGTATTACTGTGTTTTCTCAGCTTGAGTATGTTGTTGTAGTCTAACACTGGCCTGAGGCACAGAAGGTATACCAGTTAGAGGGGTGAATCGCACAAGCAAAAACATTATAAATATACTTACATACTGTATATATTTAAATAGATAACTTTTATACTAAACTTACTATTGCAATCATAATTTAAATTCTATTTAGATTATACTTTCCATCTCACTTTTTTTTTTGTCATGATTTCCATTATTCCATCTGTTTGCATGTGCCCCATATGTATGTATGTATGTATGTATGTTCTGTCTTGTTCTCACCCAACCATATCTGTATGTGTTACACTAAGTTGCTCCTGCTGATAAGTTCTGTATTATGCTATCCCCCATTTATGTTATGTATTATGCAGTCCGCTATGTACTCACTCCCTGCATGTCTATTATTGTGCTCCATCACCTCTGTATGTCCAGTATTGTGCTTTACCCCTTTCCTTATCTGCATATCCAACATGCACCCCTCACCATAGTATGTAACATGTCTCTCTTACCTCTATAGTATAGCGTGTAATGTGCCTACCAACTCCCCACAGTATAGGAAGTGATGTGCCTCCCCCTCCCTATAGTACACAATGTAATGAATGACTCCCTGTCCCCATAGTATATAATGTAATGAGCCTCCATAGTCATTGTACAGTATAGAATGTAAAGAGCCTCCACCCCCACCTCCAAAGCCGTCCCTAGGCTTAAGCAATCTAGACAAATGCCTAGGGGCAGTCATTCCAAGCCTATGGCCAGTTCAGAGGCAGCTGGACACAGTGCAGGCAGTGGAGGGACAGGCGGACGGCATGGCAGCTCTGCATTTGCTGCCCCGCTGCGATCGGAGCTCTCAGCTGAGCTCCGATTGTGTGGCAGCATATACAGTTGAGTCAACAGCAGCAGGAGCACCGGAGAAGGAACAGTGCCATAGGGAGCCAGGCAGTAAAAACAAAAGAGGAGACAATTATGGCAGACGCTAGAGGACTTCTAGTAACAGAACACTTTTAAAATAATATGTACCGGGACCAATGACCATGTGCTCCAAACTGGGGGTAGGGGTGGCTTATTGCACATAAAACCCCTGACAATGAGCAGGAACACATCCACCATTGACAGTCACAACGTTTAAAGGTTGGTGTTGCCTTGAACTTATTGTGTGGTACATAATTTGTAAGGGGCATTACTCTGTGGGGCACAATATGGTGTAAGGGGCATTACTATGTGCCAGCCTTTTGCACCTGTCAACTATAAACACTGTCGACCTTTTACATGTCACCCTAATAACCATGCTAACCTTTTGACCATGTTGACCTAAAGCATATCAACCATTAGTGGTTGACCTATTGACTGTCAACCTATAGTCCGGAGACTAACTGAAAGATACAGTAGTGTAAGGAATAGTATATTATCCAGCAGGGCAGAGTAATAATGTAAGCCTCTTATCAAACCGCTGCAGGAAAACTACATATCATAACTTGCTTTTACACATGGATATGCATAACCTGAATTACATTGATAATGAAATGATGAAAGTTAATTATGGAACATGGCTGATATTGTTCTTCTTTCACCTCAAAAGGATATCTACCTGTTTGGAGGACTTGTGGAGACTGAACATAAGACTGAGATGTTGAAATGTGATCTTATGAAATTAAGTCTTGGTAAGCAAAAAAATCCTCAGTAGATAACAGTAGATGGTATGGTGACAGGTTAGCGTGAATTAATCCCACAAGTACTGTGTGTGATTTTAAAAGGACAGTTGACAACTAAAGTCCAGCCCCATTTGTGTGAGCCATTATATGGTTATTCTTATTTCTCTGACGTCCTAGTGGATGCTGGGGACTCCGTAAGGACCATGGGGAATAGACGGGCTCCGCAGGAGACTGGGCACTCTATAAGAAAGATTTGGTACTATCTGGTGTGCACTGGCTCCTCCCTCTATGCCCCTCCTCCAGACCTTAGTTAGATTTCTGTGCCCGGCCCGAGCTGGTTGCACACTAGGAGCTCTCCTGAGCTTCTAGAAAGAAAGTTTAAATTAGGTTTTTTATTTTACAGTGAGACCTACTGGCAACAGGCTCACTGCATCGAGGGACTAAGGGGAGAAGAAGCGAACCTACCTGCTTGCAGCTAGCTTGGGCTTCTTAGGCTACTGGACACCATTAGCTCCAGAGGGATCGACCGCAGGACCCTTCCTTGGTGTTCGTTCCCGGAGCCGCGCCGCCGTCCCCCTTACAGAGCCAGAAGCATGAAGATGGTCCGGAAAATCGGCGGCAGAAGACTTCAGTCTTCACCAAGGTAGCGCACAGTACTGCAGCTGTGCGCCATTGCTCCTCATACACACTTCACACTCCGGTCACTGAGGGTGCAGGGCGCTGGGGGGGGGGGCGCCCTGAGCAGCAATAATATCACCTTGGCTGGCAAAATAACCACAATATATAGCCCCAGAGGCTATATATGTGGTAATTACCCCTGCCAGAATACAGAAAAAAGCGGGAGAAAAGTCCGCCGAAAAAGGGGCGGAGCCATCTCCCTCAGCACACTGGCGCCATTATTCCCTCACAGTTCCGCTGGAAGGAAGCTCCCTGACTCTCCCCTGCAGTCTACACTACAGAAAGGGTAAAAAAGAGAGGGGGGCACTAAATTTGGGTGCAGTTTAATACAATAAGCAGCTATAAAGAAAGGGTCATAATTCAGTTAGTCCCTGTATTTTTATAGCGCTCTGGTGTGTGCTGGCATACTCTCTCTCTGTCTCCCCAAAGGGCTTTTGTGGGGTCCTGTCTCCTTTAAGAGCATTCCCTGTGTGTGTGCGGTGTGTCGGTACGGCTGTGTCGACATGTTTGATGAGGAGACTTATGTGGAGGCGGAGCAGATGCCTATAAATGTGTTGTCACCCCCTGCGGGGCAGACACCTGAGTGGATGAACTTATGGAAGGAATTACGTGCAAGTGTCGACTCCTTACATAAAAAATTTGACGACATGCCAAATGCCGGACAGCCGGCTTCTCAGCTCGTGCCTGCCCAGACGATTCAAAGGCCGTCAGGGGCCCTGAAACGACCACTACCTCAGATGGCAGACACAGATGTCGACACGGATACTGGTGCAAGTGTCGACGACGATGAGTCAAATTTAATGTCCACTAGGGCCATTTGTGGCATGATTGAGGCAATGAAAGAGGTATTACACCTTTCTGATATAAACCCAGGTACCTCTAAAAAGGGTATTATGTTTGGGGAGAAAAACTACCAATAGTTTTTCCCCCATCTGAGGAATTGAATGATGTGTGTGAAGAAGCGTGGGCTTTCCCCGATAAAAAATTGGTGATTTCAAAAAAATTACTAATGGCGTTCCCTTTCTCGCCAGAGGATAGGTCACGTTGGGAAACTCCCCCTAGGGTGGATAAAGCGCTCACACATTTGTCTAAAAAGGTGGCACTACCGTCTCCGGATACGGCCGCCCTAAAGGAATCTGCTGATAGAAAGCAGGAGGCTATCCTAAAATCTATATGCACACACACTGGTGTTATACTGAGACCAGCTATTGCTTCAGCCTGGATGTGCAGTGCTGCTGCTGCTTGGTCAGATTCCCTGTCGGAAAATATTGACACCCTAGACAGAGACACTATATTGCTAACCATAGAGCATATAAAAGACTCAGTCTTATACATGAGAGATGCACAGAGGGAGATCTGCCGGCTGGCATCTAGAATAAGTGCATTGTCCATTTCTGCTAGGAGAGGCTTATGGACTCGGCAGTGGACAGGAGATGCAGATTCTAAAAGGCACATGGAAGTTTTGCCTTATAAGGGTGAGGAGTTATTCGGGGACGGTCTCTCAGACCTTGTTTCCACAGCAACAGCTGGGAAGTCTGCATTTTTGCCCCATGTCCCCTCACAGCCTAAGAAAGCACCGTATTACCAAGTACAGTCCTTTCGACCCCAGAAAAACAGGTGGGGAAAAGGCGGGTCCTTTCTGTCTAGAGGCAGAGGAAGGGGGAAAAAGCTGCAACACACAGCAGGTTCCCAGGACCAAAAGTCCTCCCCCGCTTCTTCCAAATCCGCCGCATGACGGTGGGGCTCCACAGGCGGAGCCAGGTACGGTGGGGGCCGCCTCAAGAATTTCAGCGATCAGTGGGCTCGCTCACGGGTGGATCCCTGGATCCTTCAAGTAGCATCTCAGGGGTACAAGCTGGAATTCGAGGCGCCTCCCCCCCGCCGTTTCCTCAAATCGGCCTTACCGACGACTCCCTCGGGCAGGGAGGCTGTGCTAAAGGCCATTCACAAGCTGTATTCCCAGCAGGTGATAGTCAAGGTACCCCTACTTCAACAAGGCCGGGGCTACTATTCCACACTGTTTGTGGTACCGAAACCAGACGGTTCGGTGAGACCCATTTTAAATTTGAAATCCTTGAACACTTACATAACAAAATTCAAGTTCAAGATGGAATCGCTCAGGGCGGTTATTGCAAGCCTGGACGAGGGGGATTACATGGTATCCCTGGACATCAAGGATGCTTACCTGCATGTCCCCATTTACCTTCCTCACCAGGAGTACCTCAGATTTGTGGTACAGGATTGCCATTACCAATTCCAGACACTACCGTTTGGACTGTCCACGGCACCGAGGGTGTTTACCAAAGTAATGGCAGAAATGATGATACTCCTTCGAAAAAAGGGAGTTTTAATTATCCCGTACTTGGACGATCTCCTTATAAAGGCGAGGTCCAGGGAGCAGTTACTGGTCGGAGTAGCACTATCTCGGGAAGTGCTACAACAGCATGGCTGGATTCTAAACATTCCAAAGTCACAACTGGTTCCTTCCACTCGCTTACTGTTCCTGGGGATGATTTTGGACACAGAACTGAAAAAAGTGTTTCTCCCGCAGGAGAAAGCCAAGGAGCTGTCATCTCTAGTCAGAGACCTCCTAAAACCGAAACGGGTATCGGTGCATCACTGCACACGAGTCCTGGGAAAAATGGTGGCTTCATACGAAGCTATTCCATTCGGCAGGTTCCATGCGAGGACCTTCCAGTGGGACCTCTTGGACAAGTGGTCGGGATCGCATCTTCAGATGCATCAACTGATAACCCTGTCTCCAAGGACCAGGGTGTCTCTACTGTGGTGGCTGCAGAGTGCTCATCTTCTAGAGGGCCGCAGTTTCGGCATACAGGACTGGGTCCTGGTGACCACGGATGCCAGCCTTCGAGGCTGGGGAGCAGTCACACAGGGAAGAAACTTCTAAGGACTATGGTCAAGTCAGGAGACTTCCCTACACATAAATATTTTGGAACTGAGGGCCATTTACAATGCCCTTAGTCAGGCAAAACCCCTGCTTCAAAACCAGCCGGTACTGATCCAGTCAGACAACATCACGGCAGTCGCCCATGTGAACCGACAGGGCGGCACAAGAAGCAGGATGGCGATGGCAGAAGCCACAAGGATTCTCCGATGGGCGGAAAATCACGTCTTAGCACTGTCAGCAGTGTTCATTCCGGGAGTGGACAACTGGGAAGCAGACTTCCTCAGCAGACACGACCTACACCCGGGAGAGTGGGGACTTCATCCAGAAGTCTTCCTACTGTTGGTAAACCGTTGGGAAAGGCCACAGGTGGACATGATGGCGTCCCGCCTCAACAAAAAGCTAAAGAGATATTGCGCCAGGTCAAGGGACCCTCAGGCGATAGCTGTGGACGCTCTAGTGACACCGTGGGTGTACCAGTCGGTTTATGTGTTCCCTCCTCTGCCTCTCATACCAAAGGTACTGAGAATAATAAGAAGGCGAGGAGTAAGAACGATACTCGTGGTTCCGGATTGGCCAAGAAGGGCTTGGTACCCAGAACTTCAAGAAATGATATCAGAGGACCCATGGCCTCTACCGCTCAGACAGGATCTGCTACAGCAGGGGCCCTGTCTGTTCCAAGACTTACCGCGGCTGCGTTTGACGGCATGGCGGTTGAATTCCGGATCCTAAAGGAAAAGGGCATTCCGGAGGAAGTTATTCCTACGCTGATAAAAGCCAGGAAAGAAGTAACCGCGAACCATTATCACCGTATTTGGCGAAAATATGTTGCGTGGTGTGAGGCCAGGAAGGCCCCAACAGAGGAATTTCAGCTGGGTCGGTTTCTGCACTTCCTACAGTCGGGAGTGACTATGGGCCTAAAATTGGGTTCCATTAAGGTCCAGATTTCGGCCCTGTCGATTTTCTTCCAGAAAGAACTGGCTTCACTGCCTGAAGTTCAGACTTTTGTAAAGGGAGTGCTTCATATTCAGCCCCCTTTTGTGCCTCCCGTGGCACCTTGGGATCTCAATGTGGTGTTGAGTTTCCTAAAATCACATTGGTTTGAACCACTTAAAACTGTGGATCTGAAATATCTCACGTGGAAAGTGGTCATGTTATTGGCCTTGGCTTCGGCCAGGCGTGTCAGAATTGGCGGCTTTGTCTTGTAAAAGCCCTTATCTGATTTTCCATATGGATAGGGCAGAATTGAGGACTCGTCCCCAGTTTCTCCCTAAGGTGGTATCTGATTTTCACTTGAACCAACCTATTGTGGTGCCTGCGGCTACTAGGGACTTGGAGGATTCCAAGTTACTGGATGTAGTCAGGGCCTTGAAACTTTATGTTTCCAGGACGGCTGGAGTCAGGAAGACTGACTCGCTTTTTGTCCTGTATGCACCCAACAAGATAGGTGCTCCTGCTTCTAAGCAGACTATTGCTCGCTGGATTTGTAGCACAATTCAGCTGGCGCATTCTGCGGCTGGATTGCCGCATCCTAAATCAGTGAAAGCCCATTCCACGAGGAAAGTGGGCTCATCTTGGGCGGCTGCCCGAGGGGTCTCGGCTTTACAACTTTGCCGAGCTGCAACTTGGTCAGGGACACGTTTGCTAAATTCTACAAATTTGATACCCTGGCTGAGGAGGAACTTGAGTTCTCTCATTCGGTGCTGCAGAGTCATCCGCACTCTCCCGCCCGTTTGGGAGCTTTGGTATAATCCCCATGGTCCTTACGGAGTCCCCAGCATCCACTAGGACGTCAGAGAAAATAAGATTTTACTCACCGGTAAATCTATTTCTCGTAGTCCGTAGTGGATGCTGGGCGCCCATTCCAAGTGCGGATTGTCTGCAATACTTGTATATAGTTATTGCCTAACTAAAGGGTTATTGTTGAGCCATCTGTTGAGAGGCTCTGTTATATTTCATACTGTTAACTGGGTATAGTATCACGAGTTATACGGTGTGATTGGTGTGGCTGGTATGAGTCTTACCCGGGATTCAAAATCCTTCCTTCATGTGTCAGCTCTTCCGGGCACAGTATCCTAACTGAGGTCTGGAGGAGGGGCATAGAGGGAGGAGCCAGTGCACACCAGATAGTACCAAATCTTTCTTATAGAGTGCCCAGTCTCCTGCGGAGCCCGTCTATTCCCCATGGTCCTTACGGAGTCCCCAGCATCCACTACGGACTACGAGAAATAGATTTACCGGTGAGTAAAATCTTATTTATTCATTGGTGGGAGTGTTATGGGCATGCCATTGAAAGCAGCTGCATTCTCAGATGCACAGCCACTTCCACAGAGGCCATGTTCGGAGAAATCGCACCTGCCATAGGCCCAAACTAGGGAGGCAGGGAAACACCACCTCAAACATTTAGAAAATATAGTATCACACTTCACAGGGGTCGCCGGTGATAAGCAGCTGACTTGGGTCCAGGTAATTCTTACTCGTTACCCTCCTCTCGGCACCTCTGCAACTACTGGCGGTGTTACAGTGTGCACAGGCACAGAAAGTGGGCGTCTCAGGGTGTGCACATTCAGCCATTTGCTAGTACACAAGGGGAAGGCTGAAACTAGCATTTGTGTATTATCGCACCTGCTACTCCAGCAACAGATGCTAGAGGACATAGGCCCAAATGTATTAAGCCTTAACAAGAGAAAAAGTGGAGACGGATAAAGAGACCAGCCAATCAGCTTCCTAACTGCCCTGCCACAGGCTGTGTTTGAAAAATGATTGGCTGGTCATCATTTATCACTCTTTATCTGTCTCCACTTTATCTCTTGTTAAGGCTTTTTTTGCAGCCTGTGCGATCAACTAGACGCCTCCTATGGGGGAGTGAATTTTTGCATAGCAAGGCTGCGATCGCTTGTGCGGCCGAGCTATGCAAAAACATTTTGTGCAGATGAGGAGTAGGTCTGGACTTACTTACCCACTGCAATGACTTCAGCGTCTCAGGTCCCGGAATTGACATCAGACACCCGCCCTGCAAATGCCTGGACACGCCTGTGTTCGGATCTTCACTCCCCGAAAATGGTCAGTTGCAACCCCGGAATGCCTCCCTCCTGCCAATCACGTTGCGATTGCGGGAGCGATCGTTTTCTTCTTTAATTCAGTCACTGCCCGGGCAGCGGCGCGCCTGCGCATTGCGCCCACTGTGCATGCGCATTCCGGACCCGTTCGCACGGCTGCAAAAAAAAAAAAGCAGCATTCGGACGGGTCGGAATGACCCCCATAGTGTGGTGTGTAAATATAAATCAACATAGCATACTTTGGGCCTAATTTAAACCGTATCGCAGCAGCAAAATTGTTCTCTAATGGGCAAAACCATGTGCACTGCAGGCGGGGGGGGGGGGGGGGAGGCAGGTATAACGTGCAGAGAAATTTAGATTTGTGTGGCTTATTTTATTTATGTGCATGGTAAATACTGGCTGCATTATTTTTACACTGCAATTTAGATTTTAGTTT
Organism: Pseudophryne corroboree; assembly: GCF_028390025.1. Classification (NCBI taxonomy): domain Eukaryota; kingdom Metazoa; phylum Chordata; class Amphibia; order Anura; family Myobatrachidae; genus Pseudophryne; species Pseudophryne corroboree. Next base: position 466,061,766 of record NC_086444.1, on the reverse strand, counting down.
AAACACACCCCACCCAAATCTAACTCTCTCTTCACATGTTATATTTGTATGGAGGGGCTCACTGGGTCACTTACAACCCTCCACTTCCTAGCTCTCCTCTGGTCTGGAAGCTATGTTGGAAATCTCTGTCTGCACTGCATACTGGTCTGCTCATATTCTGGCTGTTTGTACTTACTTGAACTTTGTACTTTTATTTTGTATTTGCAACTGTATTTAATTGTATTTCTCATACGTCCTAGAGGATGCTGGGGACGCTTCAAGAACCATGGGGTATAGATGGGATCCGCAGGAGACATGGGCACTTTAAAACATTGAAAGGGGTGTGAATTGGCTCCTCCCTCTATGCTCCTCCTCCAGACTCCAGTTTAGAATCTGTGCCCAGGCAGACTGGATGCACAACTGAGGAGCTCTACTGAGTTTCTCGGAAAAGACTTTATGTTAGGTTTTTTATTTTCAGGGAGGCTGCTGGCAACGGTCTCCCTGCATCGTGGGACTTAGGGGAGAGAAGTCAGACCTACTTCTAGGGAGTTAAAGGCTCTGCTTCTTGGCTACAGGACACCATTAGCTCCTGAGGGTTTGGAACACTAGGTACGCCTAGGGCAGGGCCAAAACTAGGATTTTCGTCACCCGGGGCAAGGCAATAGTTTGCGCCCCCCCCATTAAAAAACGGGGGGGGGGACAAGAGTATAACAAACTCTGTCAGACTAAAATATCAGATTACCAGGAAATTTGAAAAAAGGGGATAGTATTGAACAATATTCCCCTATGTGCCACAAATGCCCTACAGTATGCGTCACATGCCCTGCCAGTGTGTTCAACTACATGCTCCACTGTGTGTCCCCATACATTGCACTATATCATAACACTTCATCACTGCACTACATTCCCCTATCCACTGCACTACATCACTATACTACATCCCCTACACGCTGAACTACATCAGTACACTACATGACCCTATGCACTGCACTACATACCCTATATGCTACACTACATCACTACACTACATCCCCTTATATGCTTCACCACATCTGTGCACTACATGCCCCTATATACCAGGGACGTGCAGTCAGAGGAGGCAGTGCCTCCCCTGTCATTAATGATTAAAATATTATAAAGAAGATACTTATGACACATATTCTGTGTCATGAGTATCTGCTTTATATTATCCTAATCATTACTAGTGTGTAAAATGGGGTTGGGAGGCACCGATCGTGGTGCCTCCCTGTCAGATAGGGAAAGGTATGGAGAGCGGGGGGCGGGCACGGGCGGGGCCTAGCAATGGGCATTAAAAGCCCATTAAAATAACATGGGAAAGCGGCACCATTAGCGGTGCCGCTTTCACACAGGGACGTGCTTTCAACCTATGAAAGCACGTCCCATGTCAGTCAGGCCACAGTGATTAGCCAGCGGATCCGTCACTGGATCCGCTGTCAATCACTGTTGTGGGCGCGGCGGAGGTGCGGGTGTCGGCGGAGGTGCTGGCGGCGATAGGCGGCGGAGGTGCTGGCGGCGATAGGCGGTGGAGGTGGCCGGGCGCGGGTGGCGGTTTAGAGTTTGGGCAGCGGAGCGGTACCAATTTCAAAAATGGCGCCATACCGTAATTTTTGAAATTCAAGATGGCCGCTGCGAGCCAATCACAGCTCGCCGCGTCATCGCCCCGCCCCCTCCGGCTGACTTATATAAGTCAGCGCGAGGGAGCGGCTGTCAGTCCGACGGCGGAGGAGGAGCGGAGAAGAGCTCCTGAAGGCAGAAGACGTAGGAAGTCCTGGATGGGCGGCGGCTATGCAAAAGAGCTTAGCAGCCGCCGCCCACCAGGTGAAGATGCTGAAAGCCCTGGGGAAGGCGGCGGCCATGCAAAAGAGCTTAATGGCCGCCGCCTCCCAGGTGAAGACGCCGGAGGAAGACACTGGAAGCCCTGGGGAGGTGGCGCCCCCCCAGGTGAAGACGCCGGAAGCCCTGGGGAGGCGGCGGCCATGCAAAAGAGCTTAAAGGCCGCCGCCCCCAGGTGAAGACGCTGTCAAATAAACTATTTTTTTTTTTAAAGAGACTGGTGTTTTTATTTTTATATTTTCTTTACAGGTGGAGAACAGGTGCCAGTAGGCCATTTATGTCCGGGCATGCTGGCACTTGTGGTTCTCCATGTGCCAGCATGCTGGGGCAGGCTTGCTGGGACCTGTTGGCCACCTGTAAAGAACAATATTACTGTTCTTTACAGGTGGACCACAGGTGCCAGCGGGCCATTTATGTCCGGGCATGCTGGCACTTGTGGTTCTCCAAGTGCCAGCATGCTGGGGCAGGCTTACTGGGACCTGTAGGCCACCTGTCAAGAACAATATTAACAATGAACCCCGCACCCACCGCCACCAGGGGTGCGGGGCATAGCACTGGGCTATCAGCCCAGTGCAGGTTGTTGCTCGGGAGAGGGACCCCATTTTCATTTTTTGGGGTCCCCACTTCCGAGGAATTCCAGCCCTGGGATGACTGGTTTTGGGGGGACAGATTAATGTTATGGTAGGGGGACCCCATACCGAGTGTCTCCCCTGCTATGGCATTACCCCCCCCTGGCTGGTTCTGCCCGGTGCTGGTTTCACGAATGTGGGGGGGGGGAGCTACACTTTTTTTTTTTTACCCCACTCTATGGGGAGGGGGGTGGGGGTGGCTGCTTGTGCCTCCCCAGCCACCGCGCCTCACCGCACGCCACTGCTATATACTGCAATACATTACTACACTACATACCCTATATGGTACACTACATCACTACACTACATCCCCCTATAAGCTACACCAAATTCCCCCATCTGGGAGGCAAAGCGGAGCTTGATACTGCTAAATGAGAGCACAGTGCGCTTCTATAGCTTGCACAGTGCACCGCGGGTTCACTACGGCTGGCCGGCGGTCGGGCTCCCGGCGACCAGCATCCCGGCGCCGGGAGCCCGACCGCCGGCTTACCGACAGCGTGGCGAGCGCAAATGAGCCCCTTGCGGGCTCGCCGCACTACGCGCGCCACACTATTTTACTCTCCCTCTATGGGGGTCGTGGACCCCCACGAGGGAAAATAAGTGTCGGTATGCCGGCTGTCGGGCTCCCGGCGCCGGTATACTGAGCGCCGGGAGCCCGACCGCCGGCATACAGAAGACCACCCGTGCACCGCACGCTAGTCGCAGCACTGCGTGGCAAAGAAGAGAGTTTAAATACAGTAGCTGGCATAGGAGAGATCCCAGGTACTGGAGCTCACCCACACATCATTGGAGCCAGCTGTGGGCAGACAGGTGGGTCAGAGACAATGCCAAGGGTGCTGTCTGCTGCCTCCCTGCTGGTAAAAAAACAAAACCCTGTTCCTCTGTAACTCCTTGGCGCCCCCTCAAATCCTGCACCCGGGGCACATGCCCCCTAAGCCCTGCCTAGGGGTTCACTCCCAGAGCCCGCCGGCACCCCCCTTGCAGAGCCAGAAGTCAGAAGACAGGTGAGTAGAAGAAGATAGAAGACTTCAGTGACGGCTTTCTGAGGTAACACACAGCGATCGCGCTGTGCGCCATGCTCCCATACACAGCGGCACTGCAGAGTGCAGGGTGCAGGGGGGGGGGGGCGCCCTAGGCAGCATTAAAACACCTCTTTAAAGGCTGGCAGAGTGATATTGAAGTGCCTTGGCACTAAATTCTGATAAAGCCTAATCTATATCCTATATTAAACACTCTAAAAGGTTAAAGAACACAGTACGCAATTGGCATATGGAATACCGTAAGAGTACGCACGTAGCGTAACGAACGCTTAGCCGTGGACGAGACGCACGAGCGGCACGTTCGCTCACGGCTTAGAGCGTAAAGGCAAGCACGCTATAGGCTGCCGACTAACGTAATGATACGCTATCAGCGTAGCGGACGCTCGAGACCACGAGGAGATCACAAGCGGCGCTGACGCTCACAGAGTTAAACCTTTATAACTATACCATAAACAATGTACTTATACTGTAAACCCTTGTGCAGTGATAAGGTGTAAATGCAACACAATGTAACTCAGTTAGTTTCAAAGCTGTATGAGCGTCTGTGATGCTCTGAGAACCCTTTAGCAATATAATAAACACTCAAATACCGGTCTAAGGGTCTAACACCTTTTAAGGGAAGAGAATGAACGTTCAATTGCAAAAGAATACACAATACAAGTTATACACTACCAAAATAACATAAAATACCTAACCGAATTACTACACGTTAAAATACAACAAAGACACAATTACATTTAAGGGGGGACGGAGAGAGAGAATGGCTTACAACAAAATAGGAGATAAATATGGTTGCAGAGAACTTACGCACAAGGGGAAACAATCGCAAGCGCCTTTCTGGATATCCAGCTCCCGATTATCAGTGATGAGAACCGTTGAAAAGAGTAGAGAGCTGGCCCAGATCGGCTTGTCCTTTTATACACTACACACAATACAGTACAATGGTCCCTACATTCTTATTGTTCATTGGACACAGGAATTCGTCTCCACATTATAACAAAAGGTCATAGGTTGGTTCATACAGGTGGGCTGTGACTATTCCAAATTGCTCAGGTGGAAGGGAAACTAGGTTTCCCGTCGCATGGGTAATAAAGTGCAAATATAGTAAATGTCCATAAACTTCTTATGCCCATAACTAAACGCACGAGCGATTAATCCGCTTCAAACCAACACCGGAATATTGCTAATTATATTCTCTTCCGATGGATACTAAACACCACTGTGTAACCCCTGTCTGACCCTTCGTATCAAACAAAGAGGAATCTCTTTGTCCCCGAACATGCTATATTAACTTAACTTTCAGATTCTATCAAAGGGACCATAATCTACAAAATACATTATATGACTAAAATATGTTACTGATTGAGTCGCCCGCTAGACGTACACAAACTCTACCGTAAATGCACATACCGTGCGCCTGCGGGTGCACGCGACTGTGAGTATACGCACGCACGGGAGGGCTCATGCACGTGCAGCAGGCACTCGCATGAGGTGCATATATGGCAATGTGCAGCGTGATATTTTTCTGACTTTGACAGTCCACCCTTTAGCAGTCACCAATAACTGCCACTTCCTAAAACAGCTCAAAAAGAGAAAAATATATGTCATGTATAATACATTTCTATGATTGGGTAGGGGAGAAGAGAAGAAGGTGAGAAAAAGGTATGATCTAGTGAGATAGTAGAAGCATGTATGTATGAGTCCATGTTTGAGGGGTCATGTATCATCGTGCCGTACGTGTTTTAAATCAAGCTTCGAGGTATTGCGAAGTATACATTTGAATTCCTTCTTATCCCGTGGTACGGGTCTGTGGATGGGCTGTCAAACTTTACCGAGCTCTTTTCGGCTTTTGGTTGCAACAAAATGGGGGAGCACATTTTAGTTGATGATACATGAATGGGGGGGATATGTGAGTGCTGATATCTGTGCCTGTATTCCCTATCGACTATGTGTGTCATTACCTGAAGGTTGTAGAAATGAAGATAAAGAGCAATTATGGTAAATGCAGTCATAAACTATGTGAGTTTAATATACATTTGCCGATTGAGGTCTTGTCTTGTGTCTTGTCTTGTCTTGTCTCGATGTACATGTTGACTGTAGTCTCCTGATGCCTTTGCTATAAACGGTGTGCAAAAAGCTTTTTCAATGTCCATAGACTTACAAAAAATGTTGGGCTAGCGTAAAGTTAAAGTTACTAGGGATATGGGGGTCTATGGCATAGTCCATCAGTTGTCTGTGTAAAAGGTTATCAAATTCTTCTTCCAAGCAGATGTCTTTTTACCTTGGAGGAAAACAAAGGAGAAACGGGTGAAAGAAACGGACCGTGGAATCACATTTTCATCACAACATTGTCTCTATCGTTGGGTCATAAACCAAATCAGTCGTTGTTATTACAGTATCTTCACTTCTTCAACTCATCACTCGGGCGCTACGTTTACACTTTGTTAAAACCCGAACGCATCTAAATATCAGACCGACCAATATGATGACACCCAGAATACACAGAAGAAATTTCCCTACATCCATGATAATTCCTTGAGCCCATTCTCCTAAACCAGAGAACCAATTTCGCGGGTTCAACCATGACACCCAACTGGTCAGCTCATTACCCACAGCAGCAAGGGTGAGATTGTGTCTCCTGCGGAATTCCCACTTTAATTGGAGAATGTCGTCCATCTTTTGGTCTATGACCTCGACCGGGTCCTCGGTGCTATTCGTAATATAAGTGCAGCATTTTACGCCGTACTGCGTTGCCAGTGTGACACAATATCCACCCGTCACTGCCGTGAGATAATTAAGAACCATCCTATGCTGAACCAGTTCTGTTTTATAAGCTTGGAGCTCCCTTCCGGTATACCTGAATGTGTCATCATACATTTCAGTGATATTGTCTAATAAATTTGCAAGCGCAGATATATATTTATAATTTATCACTCCTCTGGCGGTACGAGTGATATCTAACACGATTAGGAATTGAATCCCGGTGGATTCATGGATCAGGTCAGAGGCCGGATGCTCTGTTCTTTCTATTAGGTGCCGTTTAACGATGTGCTCGTAATGAGTGTGAGTATAAGGAGCTTGGGCACTGCGGTGAATATCCTTCATTTTAGTGTGGGATACGGTCATTACCTCAGGCAGTACTTTTCCAATATAACATAACCCTTCTGAGTTTGGGGCAAGTCACTTATACGCCTTCCTCCCGCATATGAAATATGCATCATCGGGGAGAACATATGGGACGGAGTAGGACATAACCATATTACACATTTTCCATATGAAATCTCCTAACCCTAATTCTCCCATCTGTTTAGTACACGTATCAGTTTGTACGATATGTGCACAGTATCCTGGTGATACTTCTCCAACTCTCATGATCCTACTTCCTAGGGTATACCTATATCGGAAATATTTTCCACTACCGGCTATGTGGCGTATAAGTTCTGTATCTGTAGGCATTCTATCGGCTCTGTATGAAAAGGTCATGGTTTGGTTATTCCATGACACTTCCCAATTTCCCGGCTTTCGGGGATTGGAAATGTTAAAACATACTAGGGATCTATCCACATGATATTGGTGGAGCTTCAAACTAGGAGGACTGGAGATATTAAACCTCCTGTCCACCGGCCTCCCACCACTTAGCTCAAGTACCTCCCCTATAGTTAAAGGGAATGGCACTAATCCTGATTTGCTATGGCCTTGAGGTACTTGAGAGCATACCCAACAATCTGTCTGATTTAACACTTTACCCACTAAGGAGTGATAGTCACTCAATGGATGCCGGTCCATGTGGATATTAAAACTGGACTGACATTTCTTGATGCACCCATCCTCAACTACACTGTCACAGAGTCTACAGATACAGTTCTCTTCAGCTAACAATCCTTCACAATTTCTCCTATTGTCAATGCTATCAGATCGTTTTCTGATACTCGCCTTTGCTTGATGATTATGTTGTTCTTGGAAATCTACGCCTCCAACTTTGTCATCAGAACCCATTCCAGAACCTCTCTCGATCTCCATGGTACTCTCGCCGGAACAGACTGCTCTGGTCAACATCATGGTCAACAGGAAAATCCGGATCACAGTCTCTTGGGGCAAGTCCATCTTATAGGAGGAAATGGAGAAGAATGAGAAGGGGGAAAGAAATAATTGAGGGAGATGGGATGGGAAGTGGAGAAAAACAATAAAAGGGGACAGGGAATCGACAACTGCCTCCGATATTATTATTCTCAATGCTCAGGTGCCGTCTCAGTCCTCCTGAAACAGACACTCCAGTGATACAACTTCCTCTACCATCTGTTCTTTATCACGGGACCTCTCTGGATCAGCAACCTTCTTACAATGGGACGAATGAACCCAAGTCTCTCTCTCGGCAACCTTCAATGCTGTCGTGCTAATCAATAAGACTTGGTATGGTCCTTCCCATCTGTCAATAAGGCAACCTGAGCGTAGAAAATTCCGTATCATTACATAATCCCCAGGTTCAATGTCATGACAATTACTATCTGGCAGATCAGGAGTCACCAACTTCAAATTATCATTCTGATTCCTTAGCTGTTTACTCATCTTAACCAAATACTTTACAGTCACTTCATTGTTACACTTCAAATCATCCTGAGGGTTAATCATAACATGCGGTTGTCGACCGAACAGAATTTCAAAAGGGGACAGATTAAGAGGGGACCTGGGAGTGGTTCTGATGCTGTATAATACAATGGGCAAAGCTTCTGGCCATGTCAATCCTGTTTCTGCCATAACTTTGCTCAATTTATTTTTAATAGTGCTGTTCACTCTTTCTACTTTCGTACTCGCCTGGGGGCGGTACGGAGTGTGCAGCTTACTATCAATTCCCATCAACTTACACATTCCTTGAAAGACATCACCTGTAAAATGGGTACCCCTATCACTTTCAATTATTCTAGGGATACCGTATCTACACACAAATTCCTGCACAATTTTCTTAGCAGTAAACATAGCGGTGTTTGTGGCCGCAGGAAATGCTTCGACCCAATTTGAAAACACATCTATACAAACTAGTACATATTTCAAATTTCGACAAGGGGGTAATTGTATAAAATCAATTTGTATTACCTGAAAAGGGCTGCCTGTAGGTGGGATATGAGATGGTTCTGTTGGTATTGCCTTTCCGATATTCTTCCTCAAGCAGGTGAGGCATGGCATTGCTCTCTTTCCCGCATGGGAAGAAAATCCTGGGGCGCACCAATATGCTCTTACCAACTTGCACATCCCTTCCTTGCCTAGATGAGTCAGCCCATGTGCTGCTTCTGCTAAACTTGGAAGGTATGCTCTGGGTGCCACTGGTTTACCCTGTCCATCTGTCCAGAGTCCTGAGGACTCCTGGCCATATCCTTTTGCCCTCCAAACTGCCTTTTCCTGTGTGGAACACAAATTTTGCATTTCACACAATTTCTGTGTGTTGACGGTATTAAATACCATCCTTGTGTGGTGTCTGTTTGTCTGGGGGTACCAGCTGCTAACTTAGCAGCTTCGTCTGCTCGGCTGTTACCAAGTGATACCGGGTCTTGGCTATATGTATGTGCTTTACACTTGATAACAGCCACTCTGTCGGGTTCCTGTATCGCTGTTAGAAGCCTTTTGATGTGAGCTGCATGCGCTACCGGTGTACCAGCTGCCATCATGAAATTTCTGAGGCGCCATAGGGCTCCGAAATCATGGACTACTCCGAATGCGTATCTAGAATCGGTATAGATATTGGCTGATTTGCCCTTAGCCAATTCACATGCTCTGGTTAGGGCTACCAGTTCAGCAACCTGGGCTGAGTGAGGTGGGCCTAGCGGTTCTGCTTCTATGGTGCCTTGGTCATCCACGACTGCGTATCCAGTACACAAGTCTCCCGAGTCCGTCTGTCTGTGACAACTACCGTCAGTGTAGAAAGTAAGATCTACATCTTCCAGTGGGTTGTCACTGATGTCAGGCCTTGCCGTGAAATTTTGGGTCAAATATTCCATACAATCATGCGTGTCATCCCCTGTCTTAAATCCTCCTTCACTATTACTCTCATCCTCCACCCTTTGTGCCTGTCCAGGCACACCTGGGAGATACGTTGCCGGTTTTAATGCACTGCATCTCTTTATGGTGATGTTTACGGGGGCCATTAATGCCAATTCCCATCTTGTAAACCGTGCTGATGAGACGTGTCTAGTTTGAGCCGAATTCAGCAAGGCTGACACTGCATGTGGTGTATGGATTTTGAGGTTGTGTCCTAGCACTACATCTTCGCTTTTCGTTACTAGCAATGCTATCGCAGCGACACTTCGCAAGCATGTGGGGAGGGATCGCGCTACCGTATCTAACTGAGCGCTGTAGTATGCTACCGGCCTGCTGGCATCACCATGCTTTTGGGTTAGGACGCCTGCCGCGCAACCAGCACTTTCTGTTCCGTAGAGCTCAAAGGGTTTCCCATAGTCTGGCATACCTAATGCTGGTGCCTGCGTTAGGCACTGTTTAAGTCTCTCAAATGCCATCTCGGATCGTCTGTATGCGAAATCCGATCAGGTTTGTTTGATGAGACCATCTCCTGCAAAGGTAATGCTAGAATGGAAAAACCTGGGATCCAGTTACGGCAATACCCACACATTCCTAGAAACGTTCTGATCTGTTGCTGGGTTTGTGGCAGAGTCATGTCTCGAATTGCTTGAATTCTATCAGCGGTCAGGTGTCTCAGTCCCTGTGTCAGACAGTGTCCCAAATATTTTACTTTAGTCTGGCATAATTGCAACTTGTCTTTAGAAACCTTGTGTCCTGTGTCTGAAAGATGAAACAGGAGCTGTTTCGTATCTTTCAGGGATGCTTCCAGTGAATCTGAACACAGTAGTAGATCATCCACATACTGTATCAATATTGATCCACTCTCTGGTTGGAAAGACTGTAAACAATCATGCAAAGCCTGTGAAAATATACTTGGGCTGTCTATGAAACCTTGTGGTAATCGAGTCCATGTGTATTGGACTCCTCTGTATGTAAATGCAAACAAATATTGGCTGTCAGGGTACAGAGGTACCGAGAAGAAGGCGGAGCAGAGGTCAATAACAGTGAAAAATTTCGCAGTGGGAGGGATTTGCATAAGGATGACAGCTGGATTTGGCACTACGGGGAACTGACTCTCAACTATTTTGTTAATCCCCCTTAGATCCTGCACTAGCCTGTAACCCCTCCCCCCACTCTTTTTCACAGGGAAGATGGGACTATTGGCAGTGCTGGATGTTCTTACCAGAATGCCCTGTTGTAGCAAGCGCTCTATTACGGGGTATACTCCTAACTCCACCTCTGGCTTCAGAGGGTATTGTGGGATTTTTGGAGCTATCCTACCATCTTTTACTTGCACAACTACTGGAGCTATGTTTGCCATTAATCCAGTGTCTTGTCCATCTTTAGTCCAAAGTGACTCTGGTATTTGGGATGTCATTTCTTCTACCTAGGATGAACTCCTATTTATCATAACGGTATGTGACATTAATTTTGATGGGGTGTCTAGCATGTCTCGTACTTCTTGAGCGTGATTCTCAGGTATGTCTAAGAATACACCTTCAGGAGTGCAATAAATGACGCACCCCATTTTACACAATAAATCTCTTCCCAGGAGATTAGTCGGTGCCGATGCAGCCAGCAAAAAGGAATGCTTGGTATGCAAAGGCCCTATTGTAATCTCTGCTGGTTTGCTAACAGGGTAGTGCTGTACTACTCCCGTTGCTCCCATGGCTGGAATTGTCTTACCAGTGGTTCTCATGCCCACTGTCGAATTTATCACTGATTTGGCCGCCCCCGTATCTACAAGGAAATTTAATGATTTACCAGCTACATCAATTGTGATCTCGGGTTCACTTCCAAGACTTGCAATCAATTTCACTGGCTGCAGATTACAGGTGTGGCCACACCCCTATTGGGTATGGTGACCTCCCTGAATCGCGCTGGCAGCAATTACTTGTGGTGGGGGTAGATGGGAACTATCAGAGATTTGCCAGTCTCTTCTTGGGGGATACCTTTTGGTTTCCCCTGCATGTGGCTCATAGCTCCGCCCTTTCGGTCCTTGATCCCAATGTCTCGTATCAGGTCGTTGTCTAGGGGATTGATATGAATTTTGCCTTTGTTTTGTTTTACAATCACGTGACATGTGTCCCTCTCTGTGACAACTATAACATTTTATACCTCTTGACTTACCCACAGGGGTCACAGTTCTGGGCTGAGGTGGTGGCCCAGTAGTAAGAGCCTGTATGCTTACAGCCATTAATTTATCACTCTGTGACTCCCTGTGTCTGATGATATTCCGATCATGCCCAGCAGCAGCCTCTCCCAATGCATCCACCGACATACCTCTCCAATCAGGCCTGGTGGTTTGTATTCTATTCCTTAAAACCTCTTTTAGACCGTCCATTAATACTGAAACAGCTACTTCCCTGTGGTGTACATTAGTTTTAATGTCATCTATACCAGTGTACCTAGCCATATCCTGCAGAGCCCGGTGAAAATACTCTGGTGTGGATTCACCTTCTTTTTGTTTTATTGTAAAGATTTTATTCCACTTTACTACTGCAGGAAAATATACCCCTAACTGTAAGTTGATTCTCTTTACATTATCCTGATTATACTCGTCTGTTAGTGGTACTTCCTCATCTTACTTGCAATCAGCGATAAACTTTAACGGATCAACACTGGGGGGTAAACGTGCCCTCAAAACTGTCCTCCAATCTTTGTTATTTGGCTCTGCAGAATTTCCTAGCTCCCTAATATACTTTTGACATGCAACTAAGTCTTTCCTAGGATCAGGGAATTCAGACATCATTGATCTTAATTCTGCTCGGGAAAAGGGACAGTGCATGGCGATGTTCCTGACAGGAGTTGCTCCTGAAGTGTCAGTTTTCCCATTTGGTACTGCTATTACCCTAACAGGATTAAGTCCAACAACATCATTCTGAGTAGATTCTACAACATGTGGTGAAATGGTTTCAGCATAGTGTATGGTGCCGTACTTACCAGTCGATACGACCTCACCTGTCCCTCCGCTAGGGGCCTTTGATACTAATCTTACGGGTTGAGTCGTGCCTACTGCTGTTTCTGATATGGTGGCTGCTAGGGAGAGTGCTGATATTGTTGTGGGCTCATCCTCTTGGTCACAATCCTGGGGAAAGTTCAAAACAGGGTACAACTTGCACGGATTAGTGTTAGCATTAATTACTTTGGTTACATTATCCTTAACTTCTACACATTTAACATAACCCTGAGTGCCATTCTCTGCAACCAATTTCTCTCCAGGTATGTACGGTGGTGGGGGTGCAGTGGCTATCAGTTTCCTGATAGGGTTAGATCCAGTGGCTTGCGCCAACCCCCTTTGTATTTCACCTTCCTGTTGCCACAATGTTAAATAATCATAATGTTTAATACGCCTTTTTGAAGATTTAATCAGGCACACTCTTCTCCTTAAATTCTGTAATACTTCTGGGTTAAAACTACCTACCCGGGGAAACTTTTCCCCGTCATGCACATCATCCTTTCCCATTCATTGCACAACATTTCTGTGTGATGACCATATTTCTCACACATGATATACCTTGCCGACCCGATTGGTCGGTTTACCAAATCAACCTGAACCTGGGTTGATCGCCCCTTACCTGAACAACTGGCCCCCATCTCTGCAGGTGCTGCTTTCACTACCTCTGACTTCAAATCAGGGTCTTCGGCAACCCTTACAGAAAACCAAAATTTCCGGGGTAAGGCTGCGGTGGGGGTTTTGCAACGAGGTCCGCCCTCTTAACTCCGCCCACGCTGGCCAATACGGCGACCAAAGTTCCCAGAGGTTCCGTACCCAACCTAGGGCACCTAAGTACGTCTACTTGCTCGGGCGTGTGGGAGTGTCTTACCCTCCCCAGCAAGTGTTAGTCGCTGGAATGTCCCTGAGTGATCAGGCTACTTCCCTTAAAATAAAAAAAATTACACAAATCACGTTAACAATGTGCAAGTAGCGTTCTTCTGAATTCAAGACACGCTAATGCACACAATCACATGCGGTACAATCGTATCTGCACACAAGCAACTAATCTTATGTGCGGAACGATCAGTGGAATCGAAAATTTCTGCTGCGAATTCCTTCAGCGATGAGCTTCTTTGGCCTATATGGGTCTCGCACCAACCCTCTTCGGTTGTGCTTCTCTACTTCTAGTCTGCTGTACCTGTCTGTGACCTCCTGGTCTGTGACCTCCTGGTCTGTTATGTACAGCAGACTCTACTGCTCATTAATATGTCGAGACTAACAAGGGACGCCTCCCAAGCCACCCCACGATATCACTCTCGCTAGTGTACCTCTTTCTACTGGCCTATGGTTCCCACTTCCGTAATAAAAGAGAAATCTTATATATACACACTCTTACATTCGAACACTCTTATTTCTGTACAGAATTCCTTTCATTCAGTAATAGTCTAACCCAGAAGAATTGCAACAGAGAAAGTCTTTTTCTTTTAACTTTAAACTTTTGGATTTGAGATAGATTTGTGTTATTTTCGCGTTACTTCCTTATCGCCTATTAAAACAATACTATCGTGCGGTTTGTATTATGTGGGCGTATCCGTACGCTCCGTTGCGTAATATACGCTCCGTGCGTTGACCCTTGCGTTGCGTACGCCCTGCCCTTGTAAGGACACGTGTACACAGACCAAGTACGTCCACAGTAACACACTACACGTTTATCAATGTGAATGATCTTTAACAGTAATCCTTCACCGGACACCACTCAAATCTCCCTTGTATTCTAGGCGAGATTGTGTGCGTGCCTTTTACAATTATTCCCTTAAATATTACTTTTTTTATCTTTTAACTATTAATAACAACAAATGTCTCAGCACGTTTATCACTAGTGTGTGGCAATCAGGAGAATGAGGTACGGACAAATAATACTAAACAAGAAATACAGGTGTGTGTGCTTATGCGTACGTTCGCAAAACAGAAACTAAACAGGTTTTAAGAGACAATAACGTACTGTTCTTACCTTCCGGTTCCGGATTCCTTCAGCACTCCTTACTAAGCGAAGCAGACGCTTATCTGGTCAGCACTACGAGGAATATTACCTCCCACCTTTTGCTGACCGATAATGTCTGTTGAAATTACCTAGTACAGATATGTGAAGAGCGGGCGAATCCCCAATTGATAAAGCCTAATCTATATCCTATATTAAACACTCTAAAAGGTTAAAGAACACGGGGGGTAATTCCAAGTTGATCGCAGCAGGATTTTTGTTAGCAATTGGGCAAAACCATGGAGGTCATTCCGAGTCGTTCGCTCGGAAAATTTCTTCGCATCGCAGCGTTTTTCCGCTTAGTGCGCATGCGCAATGTCCGCACTGCGACTGCGCCAAGTAAATTTGCTATGAAGTTTGGATTTTTACTCACGGCTTTTTCTTCGCTCAGGCGATCGTAGTGTGATTGACAGGAAATGGGTGTTACTGTGCGGAAACAGGCCGTTTTATGGGCGTGTGGGAAAAAACGCTACCGTTTCCGGAAAACCCGCGGGAGTGGCTGGAGAAACGGAGGAGTGTCTGGGCGAACGCTGGGTGTGTTTGTGACGTCAAACCAGGAACGATAAGCACTGAACTGATCGCAGATGCCGAGTAAGTCTGAAGCTACTCTGAAACTGCTACGAGATGTGTAATCGCAATATTGCGAATCTTTAGATCGCAATTTTAAGAAGCTAAGATTCACTCCCAGTAGGCGGCGGCTTAGTGTGTGCAATACTGCTAAAATCGCCTTGCGAGCGAACAACTCGGAATGAGGGCCACAGTACGCAATTGGCGTATGGAATACCGTAAGAGTACGCACGAAGCGTAACGAACGCTTAGCCGTGGACGAGACGCACGAGCGGCACGTTCGCTCACGGCTTAGAGCGTAAAGGCAAGCACGCTATAGGCTGCCGACTAACGTAATGATACGCTATCAGTGCAGCGGACGCTCGAGACCACGAGGAGATCACAAGCGGCGCTGACGCTCACAGAGTTAAACCTTTATAACTATACCATAAACAATGTACTTATACTGTAAACCCTTGTGCAGTGATAAGGTGTAAATGCAACACAATGTAACTCAGTTAGTTTCAAAGCTGTATGAGCGTCTGTGACGCTCTGAGAACCCTTTAGCAATATAATAAACACTCAAATACCGGTCTAAGGGTCTAACACCTTTTAAGGGAAAAGAATGAACGTTCAATTGCAAAAGAATACACAATACAAGTTATACACTACCAAAATAACATAAAATACCTAACCGAATAACTACACGTTAAAATACAACAAAGACACAATTACATTTAAGGGGGGACGGAGAGAGAGAATGGCTTACAACAAAATAGGAGATAAATATGGTTGCAGAGAACTTACGCACAAGGGGAAACAATCGCAAGCGCCTTTCTGGATATCCAGCTCCCGATTATCAGTGATGAGAACCGTTGAAAAGAGTAGAGAGCTGGCCCAGATCGGCTTGTCCTTTTATACACTACACACAATACAGTACAATGGTCCCTACATTATTATTGTTCATTGGACACAGGAATTCGTCTCCGCATTATAACAAAAGGTCATAGGTTGGTTCATACAGGTGGGCTGTGACTATTCCAAACTGCTCAGGTGGGAGGGAAACTGGGTTTCCCGCCGCATGGGTAATAAAGTGCAAATATAGTAAATGTCCATAAACTTCTTATGCCCATAACTAAACGCACGAGCGATTAATCCGCTTCAAACCAACACCGGAATATTGCTAATTATATTCTCTTCCGATGGATACTAAACACCACTGTGTAACCCCTGTCTGACCCTTCGTATCAAACAAAGAGGAATCTCTTTGTCCCCGAACATGCTATATTAACTAAACTTTCAGATTCTATCAAAGGGACCATAATCTACAAAATACATTATATGACTAAAATATGTTACGATTGAGTCGCCCGCTAGACGTACACAAACTCTACCGTAAATGCGCATACCGTGCGCCTGCGGGTGCACGCGACTGTGAGTATACGCACGCACGGGAGGGCTCATGCACGTGCAGCAGGCACTCGCATGAGGTGCATATATGGCAATGTGCAGCGTGATATTTTTCTGACTTTGACAATTCATACCCCCGTCGGCATTATTTGTTTGTAAAAGAGCGGGCTGAAGCGCGCCATGTAGGGGGCGGGGCTTAGCCCTCACAGCTCTCATCAGAGCCATTTTCTCTCCAGGAGCTGCAGAGACGCTGGTCCTTCCTCACCACAGCAAATTTGGTGCAAAAATAAGTGATTGTAAAGTGCTGTAGGGTCTGAGGCAATATATATAAAGTTTCAGAACCGGTACAGGCACTGGGTTGTGAGCTGGCAAACTCCCTCTGTGTTTATCTGACAGGCTTTACTGTGGGTCTGTCCCCCTTTTGGCCCAGTGTGTCTGTGGGTGTCGGTACAGGTGTGTCAGCATGTCTGAGGCGGAGTGCTCTTCCCAGAAGGAGACTGTGTTGGGGGCAGAAACGGCTGTGGGAGTGACCCTGTCGGCACCGCCGACTCCTGACTGGGTAAATGTGTTGAATGCTTTGAATGCTAATGTGGATCTTATTAAGAAGAGACTAGATAAATCTGAATCTCAAAACCAGGTATGGAAGAAATCGGTGGAGGATGTGTTATCACAGGTACAGACCCCCTCGGGGTCACATAAACGTTCGTTTGCACAGTTAGCAGACACAGATAACGACACAGACACTGACTCCAGTGTCGACTATAGTGATACCAGATTAGACCCAAAATTGGCAAAAAGCATTCAGTACATGATTGTGGCAATAAAAGACGTGTTGCACCGAGGACCCTGCGGTTTCTGATACTAGGGCCTGCATGTTTAAGGGAAAGAAACCTGAGGTAACGTTTACTCCCTCTCATGAACTGAATGCCCTTTTTGAAAAAATGTGGGAAAATCCTGACAGAAAGTTTCTTATTCCCAAAAGGATTCAAATGGCGTATCTGTTCCCCTCTGGGGATAGAGAGAAGTGGGAGTCACCTCCCATTGTAGACAAGGCGCTGTCACGGTTGTCTAAAAAGGTGGCTTTACCATCTCCTGACATGGCAGCCCTTAAGGATTCCGCGGATCGTAGACAGGAAAATACGCTAAAATCCATTTACGTCACCACAGGTACACTACTCAGACCAGCTATTGCATCTGCGTGGGTGAGTAGTGCTATAGAAAAAAGGGCAGATAACTTGTCATCTGATATAGATACCCTGGATAGGGAGGGAGGCCATCCTTTTAACGCTAGGTTATATCAGGGATACTGCAGCCTACTTAAAGGAAGCGGCGAGAGATATTGGCCTCTTGGGATCAAGGGCAAATGCCATGGCAGTCTCAGCTAGAAGAGCATTGTGGATTCATCAATGGAATGCTGATGCTGACTCTAAGAAAGCTATGGAGTCTCTACCGTATAAAGGTGGTGTATTGTTTGGTGAAGGTCTCGCTGAGTTGGTATCTACGGCTACCGCGGGTAAATCGTAATTTTTGCCTTATGTTCCTCCACAACAAAAGAAAGCTCACCACTTGCAGATGCAGTCCTTTTTGCCAAATAAATACAAAAAAGGCAGAGGTTATTCCTTCCTTGCTAATAGAGGAAGAGGAAAAAGTAAAAGATCTCCGGCCGTGGCAGGTTCTCAGGTGCTTCCGTCAAATCCACCGCATGACGCTGGGGCTCCTCTGCGGGAGTCCGCATCGGTGGGGGCATGTCTTAAACTTTTCATTCATTTCTGGGCTCGTTCGGCCCTAGACCCGTGGATTCTGGAAATAGTGTTTCAGGGGTACAAACTGGAGTTTCAAGACGTGCCCCCTCGACGTTTTTTCAAATCAGCCTTACCAGCTTCTCTTCCGAACAGGGAGGTAGTATGCGATGCAATACAAAAATTGTGTCGGAATCAAGTCATTGTCAGGGTTCCCCTGGCACAACAGGGAGAAGGCTTTTATTCAAGCCTGTTTGTGGTCCCGAAGCCGGACGGCTCGGTCAGACCAATTCTGAACCTAACATCCCTCAGTCTTTACCTAAGAAAATTCAGATTCAAGATGGAATCTCTCCGAGCAGTGATCTCCAATCTCGAGGAAGGGGATTTCATGGTGTCGGTCGACATAAAGGATGCCTACTTACACATCCCCATAAATCCTCCGCATCAGGCTTACCTGCGGTTTGCTACTCAGGATTGTCATTACCATATTTAAGACGCTGCCGTTTGGTCTATCCACGGCTCCGAGGATTTTCACCAAGGTAATGGCGGAAATGATGGTTCTCCTTCGCAAGCAAGGAGTCACAATTATTCCTTACCTGGACGATCTCCTGATAAAGGCGAGATCCAAAAACAAGCTGGAGCAGGACATTGCGCTCTCTCTGACAGTTCTGCAACAACATGGTTGGCTCCTAAACATGCCGAAGTCACAGTTGAATCCGACAAAGCGGCTGTTGTTTTTGGGAATGATTCTGGACACGGAATTACAGAGAATTTTTCTTCCAGAAGAGAAGGCTCTGGAAATTCAGAGTTTGGTCAAACAAATTCTGAAACCAGCGAGAGTATCAATTCATCAATGCACTCGGCTGCTGGGGAAGATGGTGGCGGCCTACGAGGCCATTCAATTTGGCAGATTCCATGCCAGGGTGTTTCAGTGGGACCTGTTGGACAAGTGTTCCGGATCTCATCTGCACATACACCGGAAAATAATCCTATCCTCCAAGACCAGAATCTCACTCCTGTGGTGGCTGCACAGCTCTCACCTCCTAGAGGGACGCAGGTTCGCGATCCAGGACTGGATCCTAGTAACCACAGATGCGAGTCTCCGAGGCTGGGGAGCAGTCACACAGGGGGAAAACTTCCAGGGAAAATGGTCAAGCCAGGTAGTTTGTCTACACATAAATATTCTGGAGTTAAGGGCCATTTACAACGGCCTCCTTCAAGCGGAACGTCTTCTTCGCAACCGGCCCATCCTAATACAATCGGACAATATAACAGCAATAGCGCATATAAACCGCCAGGGCGGAACAAAGAGCAGGGCGGCAATAGCAGAGACCACAAAAATTCTCCGCTGGGCGGAAAGACATACAAGCGCTCTGTCAGCGATCTTTATTCCAGGAGTGGACGACTGGGAAGCAGACTTCCTCAGCAGACACGATCTCCATCCAGGAGAGTGGGGTCTTCATCAAGAGGTTTTCACAGAAGTGACAAGTCTTTGGGGAATTCCTAAAATAGACATGATGGCATCTCGCCTCAACAAGAATCTTCAGAGATATTGTTCCAGGTCGAGGGACCCTCAAGCAATAGCGGTGGACGCGCTGGTAACACCATGGGTGTTTCAGTCGGTGTACGTGTTTCCTCCGCTGCCACTCATTCCAAAGGTGTTAAAGATCATAAGAAGAACAAAGGTTCAGGTGATCCTCATTGCTCTGAACTGGCCAAGGAGGGCTTGGTATCCAGATCTTCAGGAATTACTCATAAGAGATCCCTGGCCTCTTCCTCTACGAGAGGATCTGTTACAGCAGGGGCCGTGCGTGTACCACGACTTACCGCGGCTACGTTTGACGGCTTGGCGGTTGAACGCCGGATCCTAGCCCGAAAGGGTATTCCCAGTGAAGTTATTCCCACACTTCTTCAGGCTAGAAAAGGAGTAACGTCTAAACATTATCACCGTATTTGGAGAAAATATGTGTCTTGGTGTGAATCCAAGAAGGCTCCTACAGAAGAATCTCAGCTAGGGCGTTTTCTCCATTTCCTGCAAGCAGGTGTGGATGTGGGTCTAAAGTTAGGCTCGATTAAAGTACAAATTTTGGCCTTATCGGTTTTCTTTCAGAAACCATTGGCCTCCTTTCCAGAAGTTCAGACTTTCGTGAAAGGAGTTTTGTACATCCAACCTCCATTTGTGCCCCCAGTGGCACCATGGGATCTTAACGTGGTGTTGCATTTTCTTCAATCACATTGGTTTGAACCTTTACGGAAGGTTGAGTTGAAATTTCTCACTTGGAAAGTGGTCATGCTATTGGCCTTGGCATCCGCAAGGCGGGTGTCTGAGTTAGTGGCTTTGTCTCATAAGAGTCCTTATTTAATTTTCCATGAGGATAGAGCAGAGTTGAGGACTCGTCAACAATTTCTGCCGAAGGTGGTTTCATCGTTCCACATGAACCAACCTATTGTGGTACCAGTGGCTACTGACGTCTTTGTTATGCACACCAGTGCCAGCAGGAATGTACTGGTGTCTGAACGGTGAGGGATGCAAAACAAATGAACTCACAGACAAACTGGGGAATATGACATTACATACACAGAAGGTGATAGGGTAACAAAATAAACACAAAGTGAACAGAGAAGCACAAAGGCTAAGAAACCGGGTGTCTCCCTAGTATTAGGAATGCTCAGATGGAAAGAAGCGAGATGTAGTGATTTAATACGTAGAGAACCCGAAATGTTGTTGCTAAGGGCAACAGCAAAACCCTAAAGGGTTACCAACGGGTGTGGCAGTAAACTCCTTGGTCAGAGATGAAATAATAGACACAAGGAGAGTCTCCACAATCCTAGTCCTCACTTGTAGTGCACTGGTTCAGCTTACTGCCACTAAACTGACACCTGAACACCTTGCACAGTGAGAAAGGATTTTGGCAGGCAAGTCTGAGAATACAGCCGCAAACTTGCTAGGTTCACAGAGTAGCAAAAGAACCCCAGCAGGTTAAACGACTGACTCCAGTCTTACTGCTAGGTCTGGATTGGCAGAGTGTAATACCAAATCCCAAGGCCTATTTGCAGTAAGCAACAACAAATACAAAGTTTACACAGTACTAGCTAGCTTTCAGGAACTGACTAACCAACAAAGATTCAGCAGCATCTGCCTAACCTGAGAAGAGGGTTTATATAGCAGGTGCTGTCCACGCCCCACTCAGACCTCTCAGACTGTGAGCACAAAAACCAGCACCGGATCCCCTGCCGTGCACAGAGTCTGTAACCACTGCACAGCAAAAGACCCGAACCGGAGTATCAGCTACGCTCAGGTTACTCCGCTAGCACTTGTCTCCCGGTTGCCATGACGACGTGGCAGCACAGAGCAGGAGACCCTAACAGTCTTCCAGGAGTCAAAATCTCTCGATGTGGTCAGGGCCTTGAAGATTTACGTCGCCAGAACGGCTCCACTTAGGAAAACGGAAGCTCTGTTTATCCCAGGGACGTGCAGTCAGGGGAGGCAGTGCCTCCCCTGTCATTAATGAGTAAAATAATACAAAGAAGATACTTATGACACATAAGTATCTTCTTTATTATTTTACCTATCATTAATGTGTGAAAATCAGTTTGGGAGGCACCGATCGTGGTGCCTCCCATAGTGATTGGGAAAGGTATGGGGAGCGGGGGGCGGGCGCGGGCGGGGCCTAGCAATGGGCAGGAAAAGCCCATTGAAATAACATGGGAAAGCGGCACCATTAGCGGTGCCGCTTTCCTACAGGGACGTGCTTTCAACCTATGAAAGCACGTCCCTGTGAGTGAAGCCACAGTGATTGGCCAGCGGATCCGTCACTGGATCCGCTGTCAATCACTGTGTGGGCGTCGGTACCAGCGGAGGTGCGGGCGGCGGAGGTGCGGGATGCGGCGGGCCGGGCGTCGGAGGTGCTGGTGGCGGAGAGGCGGGCGGCGGTAGCGCGGCGGGAAGCGGCATTCAGGCCCCTTGTGCAGAGTTTGGCAGCGGAAGCGGTACCCATTTCAAAAATGGCGCCTAAACGTAATTTTTGAAATTCAAGATGGCCGCCGCGAGCCAATCATGGCTCGCCGCGTCATCGCCCGCCCCCTCCCGCTGACTTATATAAGTCAGCGCGAGGCAGCGGCTGTCAGTCCGACGGCGGAGGAGGAGCGGAGAAGAGCTCCTGAAGACTGAAGACGCCGTGGAAGTCCTGGATGGGCGGCGGCTATGCAAAAGAGCTTAGCAGCCGCCGCCCACCAGGTGAAGATGCTGGAAGTCCTGGGAAGGCGGCGGCCATGCAAAAGAGCTTAAAGGCCTCCGCCTCCCAGGTGAAGACGTCGTGGAAGTCCTGGATGGGCGGCGGCTATGCAAAAGAGCTTAGCAGCCGCCGCCCACCAGGTGAAGACACCGGAGCAAGACCCCAGAAGCCCTGTGGAGGTGGCGCCCCCCCAGGTGAAGACGCCGGAAGCCCTGGGAAGGCGGCGGCCATGCAAAAGAGCTTAAAGGCCGCCGCCCCCAGGTGAAGACCCAGTTTAATAAAGGATTTTTTAAAGAATGTGTCGTGGTTTTTTTTCAATATTTTCTTTACAGGTGGACTACAGGTGCCAGAGGGCCCTTTATGTCCGGGCATGCTGGCACTTGTGGTTCTCCAAGTGCCAGCATGCTGGGGCAGGCTTGCTGGGACCTGTAGGCCACCTGTAAAGAACAATATTACTATTCTTTGCAGGTGGCCTACAGGTGCCAGCGGGCCCTTTATGTCCGGGCATGCTGGCACTTGTGGTTCTCCAAGTGCCAGCATGCTGGGGCAGGCTTGCTGGGATCTGTAGGCCACCTGTAAAGAACAGAACATACAATGAACCCCGCACCCACCGCCACCAGGGGTGCGGGGCATAGCACTGGGCTAACAGCCCAGTGCTGGTTGTTGCTCGGGAGGGGGGACCCCATTTAGATTTTTTGGGAGCCCCACTTTCCGAGGAATTCCAGCCCTGGGCTGACTGGTTTGGGGGGTGTTTAATGGCATGGCAGGGGGACCCCACACTGAGTGTCTCCCCTGCTATGGCATTATCCCCCCTGGCTGGTTCTGCCTGGTGCTGGTTTTAGTGGTGTGGGGAAAACTGCACTTTTTTTTTCTTTCGGGGGGGGGGGGGGGGGGGTTTAGCTGCAATGCCTCCCCAGGCCCTGACCTCATCTCACGTCACTGGTTTATCCTGTATGCTGCCAACAAGATTGGAACGCCTGCTTCAAAGCAGACTATTGCGCGCTGGATCTGCAATACGATTCAGCATCCTCATTCTACGGCTGGATTGCCGTTACCGAAATCAGTGAAGGCCCACTCTACCAGGAAAGTGGGCTCATCCTGGGCATCTGTCCAAGGAGTCTCGGCATTACAACTCTGCCGAGCAGCTACTTGGTCGGGTTCAAACACTTTTGCGAAATTTTACAAGTTTGATACCTTGGCTGATGAGGACCTCTTGTTTGGTCAATCTGTGCTGCAGAGTCATCCGCACTCTCCCGCCCATTCTAGAGCTTTGGTATAAACCCCATGGATCTTGAAGCGTCCCCAGCATCCTCTAGGACCTATGAGAAAATAGTATTTTAATACCTACCGGTAAATCCTTTTCTCTTAGTCCGTAGAGGATGCTGGGCGCCCGTCCCAGTGCGGACTCTATCTGCAGTTATTAGTTATGTTTACACACAGGTTGTGTTATGTTGTAGTCAGCCTGTTGCTGACACGGTTCATGCCGTTGACTGGGTTTCTGTTAAATGCCATGTTGTACGGCGTGCTTGAGGTGTGAGCTGTTATGTATCTCACCTTAGTTAACAATAAATCCTTTCCTCGAAATGTCCGTCTCCCTGGGCACAGTTCCTATAACTGGAGTCTGGAGGAGGGGCATAGAGGGAGGAGCCAGTTCACACCCCTTTCGAAGTCTTAAAGTGCCCATGTCTCCTGCGGATCCCGTCTATACCCCATGGTTCTTGAAGCGTCCCCAGCATCCTCTACAGACTAAGAGAAAAGGATTTACCGGTAAGTATTAAAATCCTATTTTTACATATTAAATGGAACTTTGTATTTATCAATAACACTGTCCAGACAATCAGACGTATATAATGCTTTATTAAAGTACCATATTGTATACAAATTGTGTATTGTTATTAACACTTTTAAGCACGTTTCCTCTCATAAACCTGGCACATATGCTACCCTGGCAAAGCTGGATGCAGCTGGTACTGTGTCCAGTCAGTCCTACAAGCAAACCAAAAATGCATCTGTTTTTCTGTAACATTTACACCTGTGTCCAACTCTACATCACATCTGCACCTTTCTACTGTACAACTATTTCTTGTCTACTTGGCTAGGATGTCTTCACTCATTTTCTATACTACTAGAATGTGAAAGCAGTGACAAGAAGAACAATTCGTATTGAATTTTTTGCTTTGCTGGCTATGACTTGTTTGCGTGTATTATTATTCAATGAAGAGATTAGTTAGTACTAACAGTAGAATGATATACAAACCATCCATACAAACCATCCTGTCAAAACAATATACTGTATAATATCAACAAGCAGTAAGCATTGTACATAATGTCAGAGAAATGTGTTTTAGATATGAGGATCTTGGCAGAAACACATTACGTATTGATGTTGTGTTGTTTACTAATGTATTACTATACACATGACTATAATCTGTTTTAGAAATACTTAAACCCTGCTGAATAGTCTGAATCAATGGAAGCTTTTCTCTCACAATACAGTGTTATTGTTCCTATACAGTATCCACAGCAGAGACACAGTCAGAAATAATGCATAATATAAAGAATTAAATAGGACAATACAATGTTTGTTCAGTGTTCACATTTTTCCAGTGTAGGAGTAAATTCTGATAATACACATTTGTAATTAGAACCTTTATTATTTATTTCTACAACTATTGCAGATGTTTAAGGAAATATGTGGATTTGATATCTTTTTTTTTTAATATGTTAATAGCATTACCCATGTATGCGAAGAATTGTCTGTAAATAAGGACCCTTATCATCTGATCATTCTTAAAAAAACAACAACACTCTGTATGCAACCTCCAAATAGGGCTTTGTGTATGACTTTTATTTCTTTATCATTTATCAGTCATTTATAAGAGTTCTTATACATAACACACAACATTGTGAGTAACTGTAGGTTTATATGATGTATGGGATACTAGTTCTGTGTGCAGTTATATGCCATGTTTTCTATAACAAAAACATTAGAGAAACTCAAAGGCGCAATGCAGCAAATGGCCAACAATTACCAGGACAACTTTGACATTTGTCTCTGTCACGGGAACATCTGTAGCATTTTTGTACACCTCTCTGGCTATGGAATGAGTTTTGGTTTGAGATGAGGCTAAGGGATAAATTTACTAACATGGGAGTTATATTTAAGATGATATGTTGCCCATAGCAACCAATCAGATTCTACTTCTCATTTATCTAGCACCTTCTAGAAGATAATATCTGGAATCTGATTGGTTGCTATGGGCAACATCTCATCTTAAATAGAACTCCCATCTTAGTAAATTTACTCCTTGGTTTGTGTCAGCAATGAGTGTATTAGACTTATTGAAAACATCTGAAAACCACTGAATTAGTGACTAGTTCAAGGTTTCTCAGCATAATCTCTCTGAACATGCAGGATTATTATAACTCAATCATCTTGCTTGTTCGCACTAAGTGGGTTCTTCATAAATGGAGGTACAGTATGTGATGAGAATTCCTGCTCTACTCAGCCATCACTATGTTTCATTGATCTGCCCACAGGAGGGGCTATTTCAGCTTATTGAGTACTAATTACTGCACCTGAGCTTCTGTATGGACACCTGTTAAACACAAATAGCAACAGGCAAATCTAAAGGTGTGCACACATGGTGAGATTTATCTGTCCAATCTGTCTGGTGAGAACAAAAATCTGGTAATGTATAAGAGCAAATGACAATCGACCATTTGTCCCAACCACTGGAAAATAGGCAATGGATGTTCAAACAAATAGGTTAAATCAGTTTGTTTGGAAAAATTAGTTAAATCATCGTTTCAATCCATTTTCCAGTGTTTAGGAGAAAATGGTTGATTGTCATTTGCACTCATCCATTACCAGATTTTTTCTTCTCACCAGGCAGATTGGACAGAAAAATCTCACGTGTGTACACACCATAAGTGTAATATTTTTGGGTGCAAGTATCACCCAAACTCTAAGGGGTAAATTTATTAAAACTTCTAAAACACAGACTTGGTGATGTTGCCCATAGCAACCAATCAGATGCTGCCTATCATTTCTTTATTGCCTTTTAGAAAATGATAGCATCTGATTGGTTGCTATGGGCAACATCACCAAAGGTGTAGTATGTTATGCCGGCGGTCGGGATCCCGGCGCCCAGCATCCTGGTGCCGGGATCCCAACTGCTGGCATGCCGGCAGTGGTGCGAGTGCAAATGAGCCCCTTGTGGGCACGCTGCGCTCGCCACGCTGCAGGCACGGTGGCGCGCTGCGCTATTTATTATCCCTCCAGGGGGGTTGTGGACCCCAAAGAGGGAGAATAGTTGTCGGTATGCAGGGTGTCGGGATGCCGGCGCCGGTATACTGAGCGCCGGGATCCCAACAGCCGGCATACTGAATACCACCCATCACCAATTCTCTGTTTTAGAAGCTTTAGTAAATTTACCCGTCAGTTGGTTATACGGGTGTAGTATGGTATGCCTGCGGCTGGGCTCCCGGCGACCAGCATACCGGCGCCGGGAGCCCGACCGCTGGCATACCGACAGCGTGGAGAGCGCAAATGAGACCCTTGCAGGCTCGCTGCGCTCGCCACACGCGCCACGCTATTTTATTCTCCCTCCAGGGGGGGGCGTGGACCCCCAAAAGGGAGAAAAAGGTGGTGGTATGCTGGCTGTCGGGATTCCGGTGCCGGTATACTGTGCGCCGGGATCCCGACAGTCGGCATACTGAAGACCACCCGGTTATACAGTATACAAGTAAAGTTAGAATGCAAATATATCTCACTGGGGGATCTTGTATCAAGCTTTGGAGAGAGATAAAGTGGAGAAGTTGTCCAAAGTAACCAAGCACAGTCTTTATCACACAAATATCTTCATCTGTTCTTTTTCACTTGCACTACCATCAAAGGAAATCTTTGAAATGTGCAATGGATGTAAATGCCAGCATAGAGTGGATGAGTAAATGTGATGTTACTCCTACACATCAATGGTATTTTAAAGTGTAACCCCTGTTTGCATGGATGTGGTAGTGTGAGATGTACCTGGTGATGTCCTTGGGTCAAATATCTAGCTGTAGGTCAGTCTATTTCTCTTTTCCATACCTGACTTTGGGGTCTATTCACAAAGCAGTGAAAAGAGTGGAGAAGTGAGCTTGTAGAGAAGATGTCCATGGCAACCAATCAGCTGCTCCGTACAATTGTATAGTATGCAAATTATAAATGTTACCTCAATGCTTATTGGTTGCCATAGGCAACTTCTCCACTCTTTTCACTGCTTCATGAATAGACCATTTTATGGGTCAGGTGTGAATAAAAAAATAAAAACAAAGGTATGCTAGGTGACATACATACATTACTGATTCATGGGCATCAGGTCATATTCCTGAGTAAATAATATGTATTGTGATTTTCAAAGGTAGAGGCCTTTAGTCAATGACAGTGTTCAGGTGCAACATATATTTCCTTATCAAATAATGTAGAATATGTGAGCTTAAAACTAGAGATGAGCGCCGGAAATTTTTCGGGTTTTGTGTTTTGGTTTTGGGTTCGGTTCCGCGGCCGTGTTTTGGGTTCGACCGCGTTTTGGCAAAACCTAACCGAATTTTTTTTGTCGGATTCGGGTGTGTTTTGGATTCGGGTGTTTTTTTCCAAAAAACCTAAAAAACAGCTTAAATCATAGAATTTGGGGGTCATTTTGATCCCAAAGTATTATTAACCTCAAAAACCATCATTTCCACTCATTTTCAGTCTATTCTGAATACCTCACACCTCACAATATTATTTTTAGTCCTAAAATTTGCACCGAGGTCGCTGGATGACTAAGCTAAGCGACCCTAGTGGCCGACACAAACACCTGGCCCATCTAGGAGTGGCACTGCAGTGTCACGCAGGATGTCCCTTCCAAAAAACCCTCCCCAAACAGCACATGACGCAAAGAAAAAAAGAGGCGCAATGAGGTAGCTGTGTGAGTAAGATAAGCGACCCTAGTGGCCGACACAAACACCGGGCCCATCTAGGAGTGGCACTGCAGTGTCACGCAGGATGTCCCTTCCAAAAAACCCTCCCCAAACAGCACATGACGCAAAGAAAAAAAGAGGCGCAATGAGGTAGCAGTGTGAGTAAGATAAGCGACCCTAGTGGCCGACACAAACACCGGGCCCATCTAGGAGTGGCACTGCAGTGTCACGCAGGATGTCCCTTCCAAAAAACCCTCCCCAAACAGCACATGACGCAAAGAAAAAAAGAGGCGCAATGAGGTAGCTGTGTGAGTAAGATAAGCGACCCTAGTGGCCGACACAAACACCGGGCCCATCTAGGAGTGGCACTGCAGTGTCACGCAGGATGTCCCTTCCAAAAAACCCTCCCCAAACAGCACATGACGCAAAGAAAAAAAGAGGTGCAATGAGGTAGCTGTGTGAGTAAGATAAGCGACCCTAGTGGCCGACACAAACACCGGGCCCATCTAGGAGTGGCACTGCAGTGTCACGCAGGATGGCCCTTCCAAAAAACCCCCCCCAACAGCACATGACGCAAAGAAAAAAAGAGGCGCAATGAGATAGCTGTGTGAGTAAGATAAGCGACCCTAGTGGCCGACACAAACACCGGGCCCATCTAGGAGTGTCACTGCAGTGTCACGCAGGATGTCCCTTCCAAAAAACCCTCCCCAAACAGCACATGACGCAAAGAAAAAAAGAGGCGCAATGAGGTAGCTGTGTGAGTAAGATAAGCGACCCTAGTGGCCGACACAAACACCGGGCCCATCTAGGAGTGGCACTGCAGTGTCACGCAGGATGGCCCTTCCAAAAAACCCTCCCCAAACAGCACATGACGCAAAGAAAAATTAAAGAAAAAGGAGGTGCAAGATGGAATTGTCCTTGGGCCCTCCCACCCACCCTTATGTTGTATAAACAGGACATGCACACTTTAACCAACCCATCATTTCAGTGACAGGGTCTGCCACACGACTGTGACTGATATGACGGGTTGGTTTGGACCCCCACCAAAAAAGAAGCAATTAATCTCTCCTTGCACAAACTGGCTCTACAGAGGCAAGATGTCCACCTCATCATCATCCTCCGATATATCACCGTGTACATCCCCCTCCTCACAGATTATCAATTCGTCCCCACTGGAATCCACCATCTCAGCTCCCTGTGTACTTTGTGGAGGCAATTGCTGCTGGTCAGTGTCTCCGCGGAGGAATTGATTATAATTCATTTTAATGAACATCATCTTCTCCGCATTTTCTGGATGTAACCTCGTACGCCGATTGCCGACAAGGTGAGCGGCGGCACTAAACACTCTTTCGGAGTACACACTTGTGGGAGGGCAACTTAGGTAGAATAAAGCCAGTTTGTGCAAGGGCCTCCAAATTGCCTCTTTTTCCTGCCAGTATAAGTACGGACTGTGTGACGTGCCTACTTGGATGCGGTCACTCATATAATCCTCCACCATTCTTTCAATGTTGAGAGAATCATATGCAGTGACAGTAGACGACATGTCCGTAATCGTTGTCAGGTCCTTCAGTCCGGACCAGATGTCAGCATCAGCAGTCGCTCCAGACTGCCCTGCATCACCGCCAGCGGGTGGGCTCGGAATTCTGAGCCTTTTCCTCGCACCCCCAGTTGCGGGAGAATGTGAAGGAGGAGATGTTGACAGGTCGCATTCCGCTTGACTTGACAATTTTGTCACCAGCAGGTCTTTCAACCCCAGCAGACCTGTGTCTGCCGGAAAGAGAGATCCAAGGTAGGCTTTAAATCTAGGATCGAGCACGGTGGCCAAAATGTAGTGCTCTGATTTCAACAGATTGACCACCCGTGAATCCTTGTTAAGCGAATTAAGGGCTGCATCCACAAGTCCCACATGCCTAGCGGAATCGCTCCGTGTTAGCTCCTTCTTCAATGCCTCCAGCTTCTTCTGCAAAAGCCTGATGAGGGGAATGACCTGACTCAGGCTGGCAGTGTCTGAACTGACTTCACGTGTGGCAAGTTCAAAGGGCATCAGAACCTTGCACAACGTTGAAATCATTCTCCACTGCACTTGAGACAGGTGCATTCCATCTCCTATATCGTGCTCAATTGTATAGGCTTGAATGGCCTTTTGCTGCTCCTCCAACCTCTGAAGCATATAGAGGGTTGAATTCCACCTCGTTACCACTTCTTGCTTCAGATGATGGCAGGGCAGGTTCAGTAGTTTTTGGTGGTGCTCCAGTCTTCTGTACGTGGTGCCTGTACGCCGAAAGTGTCCCGCAATTCTTCTGGCCACCGACAGCATCTCTTGCACGCCCCTGTCGTTTTTTAAAAAATTCTGCACCACCAAATTCAAGGTATGTGCAAAACATGGGACGTGCTGGAATTTGCCCATATTTAATGCACACACAATATTGCTGGCGTTGTCCGATGCCACAAATCCACAGGAGAGTCCAATTGGGGTAAGCCATTCCGCGATGATCTTCCTCAGTTGCCGTAAGAGGTTTTCAGCTGTGTGCATATTCTGGAAACCGGTGATACAAAGCGTAGCCTGCCTAGGAAAGAGTTGGCGTTTGCGAGATGCTGCTACTGGTGCCGCCGCTGCTGTTCTTGCGGCGGGAGTCCATACATCTACCCAGTGGGCTGTCACAGTCATATAGTCCTGACCCTGCCCTGCTCCACTTGTCCACATGTCCGTGGTTAAGTGGACATTGGGTACAACTGCATTTTTTAGGACACTGGTGAGTCTTTTTCTGACGTCCGTGTACATTCTCGGTATCGCCTGCCTAGAGAAGTGGAACCTAGATGGTATTTGGTAACGGGGGCACACTGCCTCAATAAATTGTCTAGTTCCCTGTGAACTAACGGCGGATACCGGACGCACGTCTAACACCAACATAGTTGTCAAGGCCTCAGTTATCCGCTTTGCAGCAGGATGACTGCTGTGATATTTCATCTTCCTCGCAAAGGACTGTTGGACAGTCAATTGCTTACTGGAAGTAGTACAAGTGGGCTTACGACTTCCCCTCTGGGATGACGATCGACTCCCAGCAGCAACAACAGCAGCGCCAGCAGCAGTAGGCATTACACTCAAGGATGCATCGGAGGAATCCCAGGCAGGAGAGGACTCGTCAGAATTGCCAGTGACATGGCCTGCAGGACTATTGGCATTCCTGGGTAAGGAGGAAATTGACACTGAGGGAGTTGGTGGGGTGGTTTGCGTGAGCTTGGTTACAAGAGGAAGGGATTTACTGGTCAGTGGACTGCTTCCGCTGTCACCCAAAGTTTTTGAACTTGTCACTGACTTATTATGAATGCGCTGCAGGTGACGTATAAGGGAGGATGTTCCGAGGTGGTTAACGTCCTTACCCCTACTTATTACAGCTTGACAAAGGCAACACACGGCTTGACAAATGTTGTCCGCATTTCTGGTGAAATACTTCCACACCGAAGAGCTGATTTTTTTTGTATTTTGACCAGGCATGTCAATGGCCCTATTCCTCCCACGGACAACAGGTGTCTCCCCGGGTGCCTGACTTAAACAAACCACCTCACCATCAGAATCCTCCTGGTCAATTTCCTCCCCAGCGCCAGCAACACCCATATCCTCCTCATCCTGGTGTACTTCAACACTGACATCTTCAATCTGACTATCAGGAACTGGACTGCGGGTGCTCCTTCCAGCACTTGCAGGGGGCGTGCAAATGGTGGAAGGCGCATGCTCTTCACGTCCAGTGTTGGGAAGGTCAGGCATCGCAACCGACACAATTGGACTCTCCTTGTGGATTTGGGATTTCGAAGAACGCACAGTTCTTTGCGGTGCTTTTGCCAGCTTGAGTCTTTTCAGTTTTCTAGCGAGAGGCTGAGTGCTTCCATCCTCATGTGAAGCTGAACCACTAGCCATGAACATAGGCCAGGGCCTCAGCCGTTCCTTGCCACTCCGTGTGGTAAATGGCATATTGGCAAGTTTACGCTTCTCCTCCGACAATTTTATTTTAGGTTTTGGAGTCCTTTTTTTACTGATATTTGGTGTTTTGGATTTGACATGCTCTGTACTATGACATTGGGCATCGGCCTTGGCAGACGACGTTGCTGGCATTTCATCGTCTCGGCCATGACTAGTGGCAGCAGCTTCAGCACGAGGTGGAAGTGGATCTTGATCTTTCCCTAATTTTGGAACCTCAACATTTTTGTTCTCCATATTTTAATAGGCACAACTAAAAGGCACCTCAGGTAAACAATGGAGATGGATGGATACTAGTATACTTATGGATGGACTGCCGAGTGCCGACACAGAGGTAGCTACAGCCGTGGACTACCGTACTGTACTGTGTCTGCTGCTAATATAGACTGGATGATAATGAGATGTAGTATGTATAAAGAAGAAAGAAAAAAAAAAACCACGGGTAGGTGGTATACAATTATGGATGGACTGCAGAGTGCCGACACAGAGGTAGCTACAGCCGTGGACTACCGTACTGTGTCTGCTGCTAATATAGACTGGTTGATAATGAGATGTAGTATGTATAAAGAAGAAAGAAAAAAAAAACCACGGGTAGGTGGTATACAATTATGGATGGACTGCCGAGTGCCGACACAGAGGTAGCTACAGCCGTGGACTACCGTACTGTGTCTGCTGCTAATATAGACTGGATGATAATGAGATGTAGTATGTAATGTATAAAGAAGAAAGAAAAAAAAAACCACGGGTAGGTGGTATACAATTATGGATGGACTGCCGAGTGCCGACACAGAGGTAGCTACAGCCGTGGACTACCGTACTGTACTGTGTCTGCTGCTAATATAGACTGGATGATAATGAGATGTAGTATGTATAAAGAAGAAAGAAAAAAAAAACACGGGTAGGTGGTATACAATTATGGATGGACTGCCGAGTGCCGACACAGAGGTAGCTACAGCCGTGAACTACCGTACTGTACTGTGTCTGCTGCTAATATAGACTGGATGATAATGAGATGTAGTATGTATAAAGAAGAAAGAAAAAAAAAACCACGGGTAGGTGGTATACAATTATGGATGGACTGCCGAGTGCCGACACAGTGGTAGCTACAGCCGTGGACTACCGTACTGTACTGTGTCTGCTGCTAATATAGACTGGATGATAATGAGATGTAGTATGTATAAAGAAGAAAGAAAAAAAAAACCACGGGCAGGTGGTATACAATTATGGATGGACTGCCGAGTGCCGACACAGAGGTAGCTACAGCCGTGGACTACCGTACTGTGTCTGCTGCTAATATAGACTGGAGGATAATGAGATGTAGTATGTAATGTATAAAGAAGAAAGAAAAAAAAACCACGGGTAGGTGGTATACAATTATGGATGGACTGCCGAGTGCCGACACAGAGGTAGCTACAGCCGTGGACTACCGTACTGTGTCTGCTGCTAATATAGACTGGATGATAATGAGATGTAGTATGTATAAAGAAGAAAGAAAAAAAAAAACCACGGGTAGGTGGTATACAATTATGGATGGACTGCCGAGTGCCGACACAGAGGTAGCTACAGCCGTGGACTACCGTACTGTACTGTGTCTGCTGCTAATATAGACTGGATGATAATGAGATGTAGTATGTATAAAGAAGAAAGAAAAAAAAACCACGGGTAGGTGGTATACAATTATGGATGGACTGCCGAGTGCCGACACAGAGGTAGCTACAGCCGTGAACTACCGTACTGTGTCTGCTGCTAGTATAGACTGGATGATAAATAATGATATAAAAAATATATATATATCACTACTGCAGCCGGACAGGTATATATTATATAATGACGGACCTGCTGGACACTGTCTGTCAGCAGAATGAGTTTTTTAATTTTTATAGAATAAAAAAACACCACACAAGTCACACGACGAGTGTACTTTTTCAGGCAGACAATCACAATATACTATACTGGTGGTCAGTGTGGTCAGGTCACTGGTCACAGTGGTCAGTGGTCAATCACACTGGCAGTGGCACTCTGGCAGCAAAAGTGTGCACTGTTTAATATGTACTCCTGGCTCCTGTTATAACCTATAACTGCTCCCCAGTCTCCCCCACAATTAAGCTGTGTGAGCACAGTCAGATATTATACATAGATGATGCAGCACACTGGGCTGAGCACAGATATGGTATGTGAGTGTGACTGAGTCACTGTGTATCGTTTTTTTCAGGCAGAGAACAAGAACAGAACGGATTATTAAATAATAATAAATTATAAAACTGCACTGGTGGTCAGGTCACTGGTCATCAGTCACTAGTATAACTCCTCCTAAGCTCCAGTAAGTAAATGAAGTGTCTCACTCTCACTCTCCTATCTATTTTAATTTCTAAACGGAGAGGACGCCAGCCACGTCCTCTCCCTATCAATCTCAATGCACGTGTGAAAATGGCCGCGACGCGCGGCTCCTTATATAGAATCCGAGTCTCGCGATAGAATCCGAGCCTCGCGAGAATCCGACAGCGTGATGATGACGTTCGGGCGCGCTCGGGTTAACCGAGCAAGGCGGGAAGATCCGAGTCGCTCGGACCCGTGTAAAAAAACATGAAGTTCGGGCGGGTTCGGATTCAGAGAAACCGAACCCGCTCATCTCTACTTAAAACACCTTTATAGTAGCAACACCCTTGAAAGAAAATATCTAGGTCACATTCAGAGCAATTGCTTACTTCTTGGGCCCTCTCTAACAAATGGGCAGCTAAGCCACCACTTCGCTCTAATACTGTGGTTTTATTCCATTTACGACTAATGTACCTCTTCAACTAGCAACCATTTGACACAGGTCCAGTTATCCAGGGAAAGGATTCATTCCTTTCACCATTTGGCCAATGTAGAATTCTTGACTCAGTAACACAACACTCTCCTGTCTGGCACAGTAGCTCTCCTGGGTATAGACCACACATATCTGTTTCTGTTTCCATCTTGCTACTCATCTGGCTGTCTCCTCTGCTTTGTAATGAGTTGCTGCTTAGTGTGATCACACACCTTTTCAATCTTCTCGATGTGTACTGTATTTTAAATTGCAGTGTAGGAGCAGTTTGCAAAACTAGTGTGACTTAGAGTCTGATTCTGAGTCAGATGGATCTCTGCACAGACACAAATGGTGAAGTTTTGCATATAGCGCATGCACAGTTTGGAATTTACACATTTTTGCGCATGTCTGTCCTATTCTGAGCTGGACGGAACTTGGCCAGATCTGTCTTTCCATGAAATTGGGTGTTAGTACAAGAACTGAGTATCGATAGTGTGCTGCAACCTCCCTGCCTTTTGGAAGTGCCATGGGTGTGTATCTAAAGCTCCGTAAGGAACGGAAGCTTGTTTTTGAAGGCGCTCTTGCACCTACCATGTGGCTGGTGCACGTGCCATTACTAATGATGACATTTGCATGGCAGGTGCAAAATCAATGGGTGGCAGATGCACTAATTCTTACATTAGCTGAACAGAGCATTGCAGTAGCATAAGGTGGTAGATTTGTCTTCCATGGGTGCCTACGATTATAACCAATTTGTATCCAACTCAGAATCAGGCCCTAGCCTGCAACATTATTATATTATTTACATTCTCTGCACACATTGCCTGATTCAGAGGTGCATGCAATGTCAATGTCAGACGCAGTGGATTGATTTTTTTGCCATTGCTCTTGCACCACAGCTGCACTGCACTTGCACCTTCTTTAATTAGCAATAGTGCACGCACAGAGGATTTATTTGCAAAGTGAATGACAAGTAGTCAGCATTTGGGGGAGGTAATGGGGGTGGCGAAAAAACCCGCAAGCATGTCGGTACCATTTTCTGGGCATTCACTAGTCAGCTACTGCAAATTTGTTTGCAGTTAGTGAAGCTCCAGTGTCTTAGGATCGTCACTCAGTCTGAGACAATAAGGGTTGCAAAGAGATGGATCAACCAATATGCAGCCAATGTTCCTGATGTTTCCGCTTATGTACTGAGCGGCGGATGTGAGACAGTGGGCGTCTCTTTCCACAAGACGGCAGCTGGGCCATTAGCATGTTTTTGCAAATCCCTTGTGAGCTAAATCGCAGCTGCACATGCAACTGCTTGCACCTCTTAATTAGGCCCACAATCTCATGTCTTACCATATTACTCAACCAATCATGAGGCTTTTAGTGGGTGACAATACTTTTACTTGGTTCTTCTAAACCAAACACTCAGTTGTAGTGGAACAATCTTCTTGTGGTCGACACTTGCTCTATTATAACACTCAACTCATCTCTGTGTCTTTATTCCAGACTCTCATACTCCAATCTTTCCATTTCTGAACATAAATCAGATCTAAACTATGAACCCGGAACACAAACCTGGAAACCTGAATCCTGAATCACCAGAATCTACACACTCATCCTCTTAAAAAATATTGAGCATTGCAGGTTCTCAACCAAATTGTAAAACAGATCCATCCATCCATCCATCCAGGATATAAGGAAATCATCTAAACACAGAATTTAATCGATAGATTTCTACTAACGCACAGTACACAATCTACCTTTAGTTACAGAATAGCACAT
The DNA here is from genome assembly GCF_028390025.1 of Pseudophryne corroboree. Lineage (NCBI taxonomy): Eukaryota > Metazoa > Chordata > Amphibia > Anura > Myobatrachidae > Pseudophryne > Pseudophryne corroboree. Next base: position 466,024,809 of record NC_086444.1, on the reverse strand, counting down.
ATAGGTTGATGTGATGTTTAGCTTTAAACAAATTAACAATGCACACATTTTGCAAATTATTAATTTACATTTTACAAGAGAGGTAACACTCATCTTATTTTACTTTACAGCAAAGATGAAATGGAAGATGCCCCTGTATTTTGGGATTCCACCAGCATGCAGATATAAACATACAACTTTTGTTTTGCAAAGTCATGTAAGTACTTTGATCAGTGTACTAGAAAATGGGGGTATTTTGTTTTTTTTGCTCACAGTGCAAAATAACAAAATAGTCTCTTTTGAGATTTCCCTAAGTCATGGGGCATGCATCACCCCCTGCACCCATTGCAATGTCTGACTGTTCCATGCTTCCTAGACTGGGATTACGTTTTTCCACGTATCAAAGACCGGAATGTTTAACCTTGCTACTGTAAATGTTGAAATGTGGAGCAATGACAGAAGTTTAGTCTCTGCTAATGTGTTGTGGCGGGATGCACTTGGTGGTCATATATAATCTCCATTGTTTCTTTACAGTGTGCTATGAGAGAGCACATGAAGAAAATGTGAATACAGTAAAGTACAGTATCTCTTATGAGGTCTCAGGATATTGTCAATGTTGATTAAAATCATGGTATAGATTTACCAGTTTTACCAACCTAGGCCAGTTTTGCTACCGCACTTTAAGTTTGCCTCCTACTTCTGTAATTCATCCTTTAATGTTTTCATTTTACACTGATGCTGCCCTCCTATTCCTCTACCTGTTGGGATTCTTCAAGGCTCTTCTCAGCCTTCTGTTTTCTCTATTTACACTTCATCTCTCAGTGAACTCACGCGCTTCTTTGGCCTCCAGTACCACCTTAATGCAGATGACATTGAAACCTATCTCTCCACCCCTGAATTATTCCCCCCTCTCTAATCCTGCATTTACATTTGCCTTTCTGACATCTTCACCTGGATGTCCCAACACTGTTGCTCACTCAACATGTCTAAAACACAGCTCCTCATCCTCTGTAATTTCTCTAATATCGCTATTCCTCCCCTTGTCTCCATTATGGTTGACAACATCATATTCTCCTTTGTTCCCTTTGCCCACTGTCTGGATATCATTATTAATGCCACCCTCAGCTATACATTTCATAGCTATTCCCTCTTGCAATATTGTTAACTCTTCTTCTGTAACATTATCAGAAGATGCTCTTTTCTCACTCAGAGGTGCAGATGTACTAAGCCTTGAAGAGTGATAAAGTGGAGAGAAATAAATTACCAACCAATCAACTCCTATTATTATTATTATTATTATTATCATTTATTTATATAGCGCCACATGGGATCCGCAGTGCCCAATTACAGAGTAAACAAATAAGCAAAACATGAATACAGTGACTTACAGTTCAATACAATATAGGACAAGTACAGGGTATATAAACATAGTTGCGTCAGTAAACAGCACTGAAATAAGTATCAGGGTGGCAGAAAACCGAGGGATTTGGTGCCATCAATGGGAGTATTGAAAAGAAGATAGGTTAAGTAAGAGACGTAAAATCACATGAGGGAAGAGGGCCCTGCTCGTGAGAGCTAGCTATCACTTTTCAAACATAGGGGTCTATTCATGAAGCAGTGAAAAGAGTGGAGAAGTGAGCATGTGGAGAAGTTGCCAATGGCAACCAATCAGCTGCTCTGTATAATTTTATAGTATGCAAATTATAAATGTTACTTCAATACTGATTGGTTGCCATGAGCAACTTCTCCACTGGCTCACTTCTCCACCCTTTTCACTGCTTCATGAATAAACGCCTTAGACTGTTATATGGCAGTTGAAAGCGGATTGGCAGGTACTTTGGGGTATATTTATGAAGCAGTGAAAAGAGTGGAGAAAAGGACCAGTGGACAAGTTGCCCATTTAAACTAATCAGCTTTGAAGGAAGCCTTTGTTAAGTACATTCTATAAAATATAAAGGAGATGCTGATTGTTTGCCATGGACAGCTTCTCCACTGGTATGTTTCTCCTCTGTTTTTACTGCTTCGTGAATAGACCCCTGAATCTCTCTCCACTTTATCACTCTCCAAGGCTTATTACATCTCCCCCTCAGGATGTAAGCAAAACCCTTGTCCATTCTCTACTTATGTTCTACCTTGACTATTGCAGTATCATCAATAAGACAGCCTTCCCCTCATTCTACTTCCTCCTTTACATTCTATCCTGAATGCATCGGCGAGGCTAATCTACCTCTCCCAATGCTCCTAATTCACTGCAGCACTGAAAGTCCCTTCACTGGCTCCCCTTTCCCTCCAGAATTTAATTCATGTTGCCTCTTGTCACCAGTAAAACTCTCAGCCGCTGCTGCCTTCATACTGTACATTTGATATTGTCAAGACACACTCTCCATCCTGCATCTGTCCTTTGTCACTCATCCCATGTAATATCCACCTCACCCTGCTTCCAACACTTCTCCACTGCTGTTCACTTCTCATGGAACTCCAGGGGCGGAACTGTGGGAGGCAGTGGAGCCGGCTGCCGCCGGGCTCCTGACCACAAGGGGGCGCATCTCCTCCACTGTCTCCCGCAGCCTGAGAACTGCGCTGCTATTGTGGACGGAGGAGCAGTCACTGACACGGAAGCTGCCTCCTGTAGGGAGAGATGGCACTGGCTGCAGCTAGGGGGAGCTCCAGAGCACAGCTCCTCTTCTAGCCAGCCGAGGGAAGCTCTCTGCTCCGTCAGCCTGATGATGAAAGCCAAAGGTAGACACTGTGTGGGGGGTAGCGGAGAGGTGTATTTGGGGGGAAGCACTGTGTTTTGTGTGTGCTTGTTTTTAAGTGAGGTGTGTGTGTGTTTTTAATGAAAGTTGTGCATTCAAGTAAAAGGCATGTGTGTGAGTGATGTGTGTGTGTGTGTAAGTGAGAGACATGTGTATGTAAGTGAGAGGCATGTATGTGTGTGTAAGTGGGAGGCATGTGTATGTAAGAGAGACTTGTGTGTGTAAGTGAAAGAGACGTGTGTGTGTGTGTTTAAGTGAATGAGGCGTTTGTGTTTTTTTTATATATATATCTAGTGTTCACGCTAGGTGTCTGCACCTTTTTTTAGACAGATGAATCCCACCCTGCCCGTTTTTGTGCGCCCTACCAACCCGCCGTTTTCTGCCTGCCGTACCCCGCCACGCCGCCAGACCCAGCCGTGCGCCGCCGGACCCGGTAAGCACATGAGAGTCCCCCTGGGCTAAATTAACCTTGTAAGTATTTTGCAGCTGTAAACTTCAATCTCAGTGCTCTCTACCTGGTGCAGTGTGCCTCAGTGCTCTCTACCTGGTGCAGTGTGCCTCAGTGCTCTCTACCTGGTGCAGTGTGCCTCAGTGCTCTCTACCTGGTGCAGTGTGCCTCAGTGCTCTCTACCTGGTGCAGTGTGTCCAGTGGCGTAAGTTCGTCCCAGTCGCCCGGAGGCATGATAAATGTTGGTGCCCCCCTACATATACACATACACACACATACCATATGTAGCTATCCGGCACTAAGGGTGAACAGTAGCAGCGTGCTCAGGTACCTTTCCCAGTAGTAATATAGATACACATACAAAGTGGACGCACACCAAGTCAGTTATTACAATAAAACAGACACCAGCATACCATTATAGTACACCTACAGTGCTCCCTCACCCGCCAGCAGGTCTCGATGGAGATGCTTTGGCGCAGTGGTGTGCCGATATAATTAGTGTTCACTGTAGGATTTTTTTTACGGCAGGGTGCTGATCACGGGGAGGGATGGGCAAACTTAGGTACATACTATAATGCTTGGTGCTCCCATACCTATGGGCCAAAACATGGACAGTGCGCGCCGAAGGCGCGCTCCAAAAATCTAGCGGCGTTGTTTCATAATAGGGGCCAAACACTTTATTACAACACGGTGGTGCACCTAATACACATTGCACCAGATAGAACCTCCTACACACTGCGACAGATAGAGCACGTTATACACATTGCACCAGGTAGAGAGCACTGAGGCACACTGCACCAGGTAGAGAGCACTGAGGCACACTGCACCAGGTAGAGAGCACTGAGGCACACTGCACCAGGTAGAGAGCACTGAGGCACACTGCACCAGGTAGAGAGCACTGAGGCACACTGCACCAGGTAGAGAGCACTGAGGCACACTGCACCAGGTAGAGAGCACTGAGACACACTGCACCAGGTAGAGAGCACTGAGACACACTGCACCAGGTAGAGAGCACTGAGGCACACTGCACCAGGTAGAGAGCACTGAGACACACTGCACCAGGTAGAGAGCACTGAGGCACACTGCACCAGGTAGAGAGCACTGAGGCACACTGCACCAGGTAGAGAGCACTGAGGCACACTGCACCAGGTAGAGAGCACTGAGACACACTGCACCAGGTAGAGAGCACTGAGACACACTGCACCAGGTAGAGAGCACTGAGGCACACTGCACCAGGTAGAGAGCACTGAGACACACTGCACCAGGTAGAGAGCACTGAGGCACACTGCACCAGGTAGAGAGCACTGAGGCACACTGCACCAGGTAGAGAGCACTGAGACACACTGCACCAGGTAGAGAGCACTGAGGCACACTGCACCAGGTAGAGAGCACTGAGGCACACTGCACCAGGTAGAGAGCACTGAGGCACACTGCACCAGGTAGAGAGCACTGAGGCACACTGCACCAGGTAGAGAGCACTGAGATTGAAGTTTACAGCTGCAAAATACTTACAAGGTTAATTTAGCCCAGGGGGACTCTCATGTGCTTACCGGGTCCGGCGGCGCACGGCTGGGTCTGGCGGCGTGGCGGGGTACGGCAGGCAGAAAACGGCGGGTTGGTAGGGCGCACAAAAACGGGCAGGGTGGGATTCATCTGTCTAAAAAAAGGTGCAGACACCTAGCGTGAACACTAGATATATATATAAAAAAAACACAAACGCCTCATTCACTTAAACACACACACACACGTCTCTTTCACTTACACACACAAGTCTCTCTTACATACACATGCCTCCCACTTACACACACATACATGCCTCTCACTTACATACACATGTCTCTCACTTACTTACACACACACACACATCACTCACACACATGCCTTTTACTTGAATGCACAACTTTCATTAAAAACACACACACACCTCACTTAAAAACAAGCACACACAAAACACAGTGCTTCCCCCCAAATACACCTCTCCGCTACCCCCCACACAGTGTCTACCTTTGGCTTTCATCATCAGGCTGACGGAGCAGAGAGCTTCCCTCGGCTGGCTAGAAGAGGAGCTGTGCTCTGGAGCTCCCCCTAGCTGCAGCCAGTGCCATCTCTCCCTACAGGAGGCAGCTTCCGTGTCAGTGACTGCTCCTCCGTCCACAATAGCAGCGCAGTTCTCAGGCTGCGGGAGACAGTGGAGGAGATGCGCCCCCTTGTGGTCAGGAGCCCGGCGGCAGCCGACTCCACTGCCTCCCACAGTTCCGCCCCTGAGTGTGTCTCAGTGCTCTCTACCTGGTGCAGTGTGCCTCAGTGCTCTCTACCTGGTGCAGTGTGCCTCAGTGCTCTCTACCTGGTGCAGTGTGTCTCAGTGCTCTCTACCTGGTGCAGTGTGCCTCAGTGCTCTCTACCTGGTGCAGTGTGTCTCAGTGCTCTCTACCTGGTGCAGTGTGTCTCAGTGCTCTCTACCTGGTGCAGTGTGCCTCAGTGCTCTCTACCTGGTGCAGTGTGCCTCAGTGCTCTCTACCTGGTGCAGTGTGCCTCAGTGCTCTCTACCTGGTGCAGTGTGTCTCAGTGCTCTCTACCTGGTGCAGTGTGCCTCAGTGCTCTCTACCTGGTGCAGTGTGCCTCAGTGCTCTCTACCTGGTGCAGTGTGTCTCAGTGCTCTCTACCTGGTGCAGTGTGCCTCAGTGCTCTCTACCTGGTGCAGTGTGTCTCAGTGCTCTCTACCTGGTGCAGTGTGTCTCAGTGCTCTCTACCTGGTGCAGTGTGCCTCAGTGCTCTCTACCTGGTGCAGTGTGCCTCAGTGCTCTCTACCTGGTGCAGTGTGCCTCAGTGCTCTCTACCTGGTGCAGTGTGCCTCAGTGCTCTCTACCTGGTGCAGTGTGCCTCAGTGCTCTCTACCTGGTGCAGTGTGCCTCAGTGCTCTCTACCTGGTGCAATGTGTATAACGTGCTCTATCTGTCGCAGTGTGTAGGAGGTTCTATCTGGTGCAATGTGTATTAGGTGCACCACCGTGTTGTAATAAAGTGTTTGGCCCCTATTATGAAACAACGCCGCTAGATTTTTGGAGCGCGCCTTCGGCGCGCACTGTCCATGTTTTGGCCCATAGGTATGGGAGCACCAAGCATTATAGTATGTACCTAAGTTTGCCCATCCCTCCCCGTGATCAGCACCCTGCCGTAAAAAAAATCCTACAGTGAACACTAATTATATCGGCACACCACTGCGCCAAAGCATCTCCATCGAGACCTGCTGGCGGGTGAGGGAGCACTGTAGGTGTACTATAATGGTATGCTGGTGTCTGTTTTATTGTAATAACTGACTTGGTGTGCGTCCACTTTGTATGTGTATCTATATTACTACTGGGAAAGGTACCTGAGCACGCTGCTACTGTTCACCCTTAGTGCCGGATAGCTACATATGGTATGTGTGTGTATGTGTATATGTAGGGGGGCACCAACATTTATCATGCCTCCGGGCGACTGGGACGAACTTACGCCACTGTGGAACTCCATGCACAACTTAATTAGAATTTTCCCACCCTCCAATTTTTCAAGTATTCTCTTTCATAATCTACTATAACTCACAATCTGTTCCACTATAGCCAACACTATTTACTCTACCGGTCATATATACTTGTGCCCCACTAGCTGCTGCTGTTTTCTCATTCCACCTCCTTCTAAACTGTAAACTCTCATGAGTAGAGCACTCTCAACCCTTCTTCTCTTGCCTGCGCCTTCTTCTTCATCTACTACACAAGTACCTGTTCTGTGCTTATGTGTTATTATTTGTTTTATATTATGGCATTTGTACTTGCAATTTGTACCTATATGATAATTATTACAGTATGTTGAATATATATTTATGTAGTTTGTATACAGCCTATCCAGTGGTGTGGAATTTATGGTGTCCAGCAAATAAACGATGATGATTATATTGGATTCTCCTTTAAAACTTTTGTATGTCTACATTTCTAAGACTAGGCACCTATTTCACTCATAAGTAATTGCATCGTCAATAAAAACCTTTCCATAACTTCTCATTCAGCCCTAATTGCTTACTCTTGCAAATACTAATGAAATCCTTCATTAATTAACTAAAATGATTAATCTTATCACTGCTTTCACAGAGGCACACTATAGCGAGAGCTGGACCACAAGACTTAAGGACTCAATTACAAACACTACAATAATGTACAAATGCAGGAAAGCATCACAACTAATGACTTGCTTTCATTTTGTAACATGCACAGTACTTGTTACTGTTGTTTAGGGCATATTTTGCACCTACATTCAATGCACCTCATTTAGAGTTAAGAGTAAATCCAGCTACAATGAAGTTTTGTACTGTGGCAACACCATGTCATAGAGCAAGGTATACAGATTTATAATGATTGACAGATGGGAGGGGAGCGAGTTCTACTTTAACTGCAAGGAGTCTATGTACTAAGGGTCTAATTCATGTTTGTATGCACATACTGTACATCCAATTTTTAGACTACGGACTTGCTTATCATCGCAAGTGAAGCTTCCGCCCAGAAAAGAATATAGATGCCCACGGGAGCCATCGCAAAGTACTCAGCAATTGCGTACACATGTTCAGCATCATTCCAATAATGAGGAAACATCAACTATGCACAGGGGCATATTAACACAGATGGAGGCCCGTGTTCATCCTCTGTAGCCGCTGCCCGGCAACACAATAGAGTTTGAGCACTAGAGGAGCACATTGTGAATGAGCAACTCTCTATGGAAATGTCATGGTGGACATTTTCCATTGTATTTCCTCTCTGCGCATGTGCAAAACCCCCGGGAAAATGGCTGCCATGCCAATTTACCCGGAAATTTATGGAGTGATGCTGACGCCAGTGGGGGACTCCGGAGAGGTGAGTATTGAAAAAAATGTGTGCACCCATTATAGATACGCCACTGATTTATCGAGTGAGTCTATGACCACACGGACTGGCCATGGCAGTAGTGATGCTGGTGCCATGTTTCTCTAGGTACATGATCACAACTGAAGGCAGATACACGCCTAGGGCTTAATTATCCATTTAGCTGACTAGGCTGAAGACAACGGACCCATACTTTTTTTTTTTTTTTGCTGAGGCACTGTTACCTGCGCCTTAAGGCGTCCAATGGTTAAAGTCACTTTGCACTCCTTGCTGTAACAAGGCACACTCGTAGTCAGCTAAGGTTTGTCTTGAGACAATGGGAAGGAGGGGAGACAGCTGATCTCTTCAGGTCATGTAGTAGTCCAATCATATACAGAAAATAAATAACATAAACCCAATCCCCACAGACAGCACTGTACACTCTGTACAGTGTACTGTAAATATGTAATGACGGGTTATTCCCGGTCACTGTCAAAGGATTTAATAGGGGAGTGCCGGGAGCGCCAGGTCACGTGCTCACTGCCAATTGCAGGGCCCCCACTGTCACAAATAAGCCCCACAGACAGTGTACAGTAACATCCAAAATGAAGAAAAAATGGAGTGTTCTGAATGCTGTTTAAGCGGCTTGTGGGAAATGAAATTGACTTATGAGGAATTGTGCTGCCTAATACCAAATTTCAAATAGTAGACAGACTACCCAAGCCTAATTATCTATGTAAAGAGAGGAATTATGCTTTCCCACTGAACCTCTCTGAAATACCACCAAATACACAAACTCCATGACACTGGGCTTCACAGACATGTACTTTAAATTTCTAATACTGTAAAATAAAATCCAACTTTTTCATTCATACACTTAACCTGCATGTTGCTTGGAACATAAAATTTACCATAAGGAGTTACATTTTTTTACCTACCTCAATCAATACAGTCATAGTATAGCATCCATATTAAAATGTGTAACTTCACATAGACTGGAACATGACATGGGAAAGGAGGTAGAATCAACTTTAGGGGCATATTTATCACAATCCACACACATTTTTAATTTAGACAGTATACTCAGAAAAGAACTGTCTTTCTTAGGTTTTACATTAAGAAATAGTAGTAGTTAGTGTTTATTTTTGTGTATCTAAACTGTTTTTTTTCTCAAATTTTTTTATTGAAGCTTTTCGTGTTTGGCGGAAGGAATGAAGAAATTGACTTCAATGACGTCATGACTATGAGGCTTATAAACCCTTCAGATAGGCAGCCTAGTAAGTTGTATGTACGGTGTGATTTTGTATAGTGAAGGATACAGGATTAACTATGTTATCAGTAAATATGAATTTTATGTTTTTGCTACCTGTTCTCTCTACTCTTGTGGCTAGACTGTAAAAAGGTTATATGAACAAACATCTGCAATATTATCAATTAAAAACCTATCATCTAAAAAGTTGTCATAAGTATATATGGATATGAAGTTTATACCAATTATACTGATAAAATAATTTGAATTATTGGGAAAATTGGTTCATTATATTTACTCTTTGCAGTAATGAAGGACATTCTTTTGGAATGTGGGATCCAAGGCATAAGCAGTGGGTATGTACTTCTTGTTTTTATAAAGCTTTTCCAAGTATTTAATAAAAAATATTGTACGTTCCATTAAGTTGACAACAAAATGCACTTATCTCTAAAGCTTTATTTACTTTAATATACAGTTGTGCTCATAAGTTTACATACCCTAGCAGAATTTGTGATTTTCTGGCCATTTGTCAGAGAATATGAATGATAACTCACAAACTTTTCTTTCACTCATGGTTAGTGGTTGGGTGATGCCATTTATTGACAAACAACTGTGTTTACTCTTTTTAAATCATAATGACAACAGAAACTACCCACAAATTCTGCTAGGGTATGTAAACTTATGAGCACATCTGTATGTTGATGTGGTGTTTTCTATGCGAAGAACAAACTGAAGCTGTCTTTATCAAATGCAATGCATATTTTTTAAAAATAAAAGTTTGCAAGATGAAATGGTTCTTTCCATAGCTGGGTTTTTTTCTGAAATGGTGCACAAAATAGAATACAGTACCTTTGCAAATTACAAACAGATTAAATAATTCACCACTTTTCCAACTATTCAATTAAAACCTTTTCCAAAATATTACAAATTAAAGGATTATTGAGATTATGGAAGCATAGAACCAAATGTTTTCAGCAAAAATCCCCAAACTTTCAATGGTGACACCGCTGTAAAAATAAACATAATTAAATGTTCCTCCCTTCTTTTGTGAGACCTAATACTTTTGTAAATTTGTGTTGGATTTAATTATTTGTAAACAATATAGTATACAACATTCCATATGACATTGTGACAAAAGTCACTTCTTAGTGTGGTGCATCTATAATAAATGTATTATGTTAGTGTTAATTTATAGTATAAATCATGTTTTGTAGATATACGCCAACTAAGATCCCAAAAGTAAAATATCAGTTAAGTGAACTGGAACCTCCACAAGTCTGTTCTCTAGATCCTTTAACTGTGAGTTTTCATATCAATATTTTTTTTCATTGTGTGTTACTATTACTGACTTTAACTATGCTAGAATAAAGAGTGTATTGTCATCATAACTGATTTTAGTTCATAATCAAAGATTGGACTGGAAAATAATATTTTTTAGTGATGAGCGGGTTCGGTTTTACTCGGTTTTACTCGGTTCTCAAAACGGCATCTTATTGGCTCACGGATGTCACGTGTTTTGGATAGCGGCCCCCAGCATGCGATCATAAGCAGTTTCAGTTTTGCTAAATTAGTGGTTACTTACCCACTCTTGATGTGTTTTTGAACCTTAAATATATCTCAGAATTACAGAATAGAAGAGCATATAGTATAGTAGTTTAGGTCATTTGGAAACCGGTACCTGCAGATAAAGATTGTTAGTACTTACTTTTAGGGGTGTATTCAATAGCTGTCGAAAGCTGCCGTCTTGGCGGAAAGAGGGCAGCTTCCGACAGATTTTGGTAGGGAGGGGTTCCGACCTATTCAAAAAGAGCAGTTTTTTTCTGTCAAGTCGGGAATTCCTGACTTGTCGGAAAACACGTGGATTGGCAGAATAGGCGTCGATCCACGTTCTTCTGTCAGAAACGGGTCCTTATCCAACAGGTTTTGGCCCCCTTTCCGACAATCTCAATCCGACTTGAAAAAAGAGTTGGATTGAGCAGGGCCCCCCCCGACCAGGCTCCTCATCCCCCGCCGCTGCAGACATCATCCCCACTGCCGTAGACTTATTCACCGTCATCCACCTCCACTTGCCGCCGTCCAGCTCCCCCCGCTGCCGTACAGCTCCCCCCTGCCGCCGCTGTCAGCGCACCCAGCAGGCAGGACAGGACCCCGGGTACGGCCAAATCTGACAGTTGGATTTGGACATCCATTGAATAGCCCTTGTTGGATCCATTCCGACAAATGCATGTCGGAATGGATCTGACACATATTGAATACACTCCTTAGACTCCAAGCTTTGCAGCATCACAGTAAGCCTGCACATGTCAGGAGGGGTAAGCTTTTTTGGAGGGGTTATCACAGTGGGGTCCTGGGCATACTTTTTCCAGGTAGGTTTATTTGCACAAATGAAGGGTTTGTATAATTATAAAAAGATTTTTTTACATGTATGTTTATAAACGTTACACTTGTTTCTTGGTATTTTTGATGCATATTTCTTTATTAAATTAATTCTTCTAGAGGGAAGAGAAAGAAAACAGTTTCATGATTGCACGCAGCCAGGCTATAGCCAAAATGAAATCATCCTTTGCCTTGTTAGACTTTGAATTTGAAACATTTGATCTGTAAGTATTGCTTTAATACACAGAGTATGCTAAATATTGTTATTTCATATTATTAGTATTATTGTAACTTAGAATGGGTCATAAAATCTGCATTGCCTTTCAGTGGGGAAGTAGAGGCGAATACATAAAATCTATGGGTTTTATAAGAAACTACAAATTGAGCAAAAGCAAAATGTAAGAAGTTCAAGATGCCTACATGCTACATGACAGCATAAGTCATTGGTTCCCAAATGCAGACTTCAAGGCACCCTAGCAGTCCGGGTTTTAAGGATAACCAACTATGGGCACAGGTGTCTTATACCCCTTTCACACCGCAGCTATAACCCGGTAAATTGCCGTTTTTTAAGCCTTCCAAAACGGTTCTAGCTGCGGTTACTGGTATTTTAAAACGGTTAAAAAGCAGGGTCCTACACGGTTCAGACCCATTTCATTGTGCAATGTGAAAGGCTCAGAAACGGTATTTCCAAACCACAGAAGGTGATAGGCTGTCTCCATGCGTGATGTCACCAGGCAGAAGCAGGAAATAAACTGGAGGAAACACATGAGAGTGAAGAAGCATTTTATTATACAGAATACAGTTTAAAATGGCAAATTGGAGTGATGAGGAGGTTAGGGAGCTGCTTAGGATGAGAGGGGATGAAGAAATTGCTAGACAAATCACTGGGACAGTGAAGGATGCAGTAATCTACAAAAACATGGTAAAGATGCTTGAAGCTGCTGGGTTCCATCGTACGACTAGCCAAATTATTAATAATTAATTAATAATTAATAATAATGTGTGGGCCAGAAAAGTCCATTTAAAATGACAACCACTGTTTTCTATGGGAGAAACAGGTTCAGTGTGAAAGGTACCAAAAGTGTAATGAAACGGTAATATACCAGTTACAACATGCAATGTGAAGGGGGTTTAACTGCTCAGACCCGTTTTTAGAACCGTTTAAAGAACCATTTCAAAAGCAGGATTTGCGATCTGAAAGCGGTATTAATTAGTACTTCAATCAATTTAATTTAACCATGTATGCTCAGCCATGGATATCCTTAAAACCTGGACTTTTAGGGTGCCTTGAGGAGCAAGTTTGGGAACAACTGGTATAAGACATAGTAGGCAAAATATTGCTCAATCTTAAAGCTTATTACAAGATGAATAGTACTAGGACTCACAGGTGTACACGAGAGGACCTTACTCATTACAGTTTACAATCTAATGGGAAGTAGTGAGGTTGATAAAAGAGTTGGTGGGTGCCATGGAGTGAGGATGGGGAAGATGAAGGCAGGGCCATCTAGAGAGGAATTAAGTGGAAAGATCATAGTATTTGATACAATTGTGTATTTTAAGGTATAGTTTTAACTTTGGAGTTTGGCAGAGAGTCTGTTCGGACATGGAAGTGTATCCCAAAGGTGGGAAGCGAAACCTGAGGCATCTTGGATTAGGGCAGTATGGATGGTGTAATGGTTAGCATTACTGCCTCACAGCCAGTAGCGGATCTTGCCACGGGCAAGCAGGACTTTTGCCCGGGGCGCCGCCTTCCGGAGGGCGTCGGCGTCATCCGGATGGCGCCGCACCATGGCAAGATCCGCTGCTGCTGTGGTGCCCCCCGCTGCCGCAGCCCGCTGTCCGTTGTGAAGGGAAACTAGGCGCTACGCGTCTAGTTTCCCTTCGTGGGCTGCCCGCTGTGAAGGGAAACTAGACGCTACGCGTCTAATTTCCCTTCCTGGAGAGGACCTTCACTGTAATGATGTGCGGTGCGCGTTGACGTCATCGCGCACCGCACAGCAAAGGTCCTCTCCACGAAGGGAACTAGACCCTTAGCGTCTAGTTTACCTTTGTGGAGAGGACCTTTGCTGTGCGGTGCGCGATGACGTCATCGCGCACCACACATCCTACAACAGTACAGGGGGCGTAACTGACCACGCCCCCTGCATGAAGCCACGCCCCCTAATGCCGCCCGGGACGCCAGAAGCCCCGGAACCGGCCCTGCTCACAGCACTGAGGTCATGGGTTCGATTCCCACCATGTCCCTAACTGTCTGGCGTTTGTATATTCTCCCCGTATTTGCGTGGGTTTCCTCCGGGTACTCCGGTTTCCTCCCACAATCCAAAAATATACTGATAGGTTAATTGGATCCCAACAAAATTAACCCTAGCTTTAATGTGTGTGCGTGTACATGTGGTAGGGAATATAGATAGTAAGCTCCACTGGGGCAGGGACTGATGTAAATGACCAAATAGTCTCTGTAAAGCGCTGCAGAATATGTGTACGCTATATAAATAACTGGTAATAAATAATCTTGGAGGTGGAGTGGACATGAGGGAATGCAGTGAGCTATGGGAGAAAAAGGTGTCAGAGCTTTTTGGTGTCAGACGTAGGTGAGGCTGTGGAGTTTGAATTGAATTCTCTAGGAAACAGTCAGTGTAAGATTGGCATAGTGGGCAGACAGACGAATGAGGAATATCAGTATCACTGTAGTGCAGAGAGATGGGTGAGAGGATGCCAGACAGGTAATGGTTACAGTAATAAATCTGGCATATAGTGAGAGAGAAAGGGACATATCCTGGTCATGTTTTACAAATTGAATGTAGCAGGACTTGAAGGAAAATGTATCAAACCCTAGAGATAGTGGAGAAGTTGCCCATAACAACCAATCAGCTTCATACTGTCATTTTATAGATTGTGCTAGATAAACGATATCTAGGAGCTGACTGACTGCCATGGGCAACTTCTTGAGTTTACCTCTTATATAACCAGTCAGCTTTTGTCATTTTCCTAGCACAGCCTGTGACATGAAGTGATAAGGTGATTGCTTGTTATGGGCAACGTCTCCACTTTATCTCTATACAAGATTTGATACATTTCCTCCAGAATCTTGTTTTTAACAATCATGCCTAATATTAAATATATGAGTTCTTTAAACGATTTGTTATGTAGCTACAGTAAAGGCATTTTTGAAAATGCAGATAATGCTGGCTGTAAAAAAGAAAACAATATATGTATAAATAAGTACTACCCACAACTAGGCTGTAACATCAGTCTGCACATACTAATGTGAGATTACAGATCTGACTAGAAATCCGCATTTTTGAAAAGTAAAGACACTTCAAAGTACTGCCTACTGCCACCTTGGGACCATCCGTTATTGAATTCAGCTACAGTTTTCTCCCAGAGCACTGTTCAGTCTAGAATGTAGATTTATTTATTATTTATTAACAGTTTCTTATATAGCGCAGTAAATTCTGTTGCGCTTTACAATTGTAAATAACAATGATATAACAAAACAATAATATAACAAAACTGGTTAATAACAAACAGTCATAGAGGTAGGAAGACTTACAATCTATAGGAAAATAGGCATGGATACACAAGGATAGGTGCTATCTATTGCATAGTTGTCCTCCAGATTGCAAAGGTTCTTGGTGGGCTCCCTGATATGGTCATACAGCAATGATGAACCGAGGTCAAGAGGAAGGATGAGAAGACATGTGAGGATATGTGTGGACTGTGCAGAGTGGATGCAATTTGATAGGAAGGTTTATGAAAGTTATGTGGGCGGTTCTGGAATTTGATATGCTTGCCTAAAGAGGTGAGTTTTCAGGGAACGCTTGAAGGTTTGGAGACTAGAGGAGAGTCTTATTGTACGTGGTAGGGCATTCCACAGAATGGGTGCAGCCCGATGAAAGTCCTGCAATCGTGGGTGGGAGTGAGTAATGAGTGTGAATGAGAGACGCAGATCTTGTGAAGAGCATGGAGGTCGGGTTGGGAGATATTTTGAGATAAGCGAAGTGATGTACATTGGTGTAGTTTGGTTAATGGCCTTGTGTGTGAGTAAAAGTATTTTATATTGGATACGGTAGAATACAGATAAACAATGGAGGGACTGACAGAGTGGATCTGCAGATGATGAATGTCTAGCGAGGAAGATTAGCCTCGCAGCTGCATTCAGAATGGATTGTAGTGGTGAGAGTCTGGTTTGGGAAGACCAGTTAGGAGACTATTGCAATAATCAATGCAGGAGATAATGAGAGCATGGATTAGAGTTTTAGCAGTGTCTTGTGTAAGGTATGGTCGTATTTTGGATCTGTTTTTTAGATGCATGTAACATGATTTTGAGACAGATTGAATGTGGGGAACAAAGGACAGATCAGAGTCAAGGATGACACCTAGGCAGCGAGCTTGTGGGGTAGGGTAGATTGTCGAGTTTTCAACAGTGATAGAGATATCAGGTTGGTACCTACTTGGCTGGTGGAAATATAATTAACTCTGGGGGTCATTCCGAGTTGTTCGCTCGTTGCCGATTTTCACTATACTGCGATTAGTCGCTTACTGCGCATGCGCATGGTACGCAGAGCGCATGCGCTTAGTTATTTTACACAAAAGTTAGGTATTTTACTCATGGCATAACAAAGCTTTTTCATCGTTCTGCTGATCGGTGAGTGATTGACAGGAAGTGGGTGTTTCTGGGCGGAAACTGACTGTTTTCTGGGAGTGTGCGGAAAACGCAGGTGTTTCAGGGAAAAACGCGGGAGTGGCTGGCGAAAAGGGGGAGTGTCTGGCTGAACGCTGGGTGTGTTTGTGACGTCAAACCAGGAATGAAACTGACTGAACTGATCGCAATGTAGGAGTAAGTCTCAAGCTACTCAGAAACTGTTAAGAATTTTCTATTCGCAATTCTGCTAATCTTTCGTTCGCAATTCTGCTATGCTAAGATACACTCCCAGAGGGCGGTGGCTTAGCGTGTGCAAATCTGCTAAAAGCAGCTAGCGAGCGAACAACTCGGAATGAGGGCCTCTGTCTTTTAAATATTAAGTTTGAGGTGGCGAGATGTCATCCAAGATGAAATGTCAGTTAGACATTCAGTGACACAGCCCAGTACAGATAGGGACAAATCAGGGGAGGATAAGCAGATTTGAGTATAATTTGCGTATACTGTAGATGATACTGAACTCCAAAATATACGTTATGGTAAGAACTTACCGTTGATAACGGTATTTCTCCTATGTCCACAGGTTTCCACAGGATAACATTGGGATATGCTTGAGCGTCAGCGGATTGGCACCAAATCGATCACGAGCTTTGTGGCCTCATAGGATGCACCGGGCTCATTCATATAATCCCGCCCACCAACTCAGTCAAATCAGTTGTTTCCATAGCAATTAGGCAGGAGCATTATGTTGAACCCTATTCAGGCGAGAAGAACACACATGCACACCCTTCCACGCAAGAGGGAAGAGCTTAGTGAGTATAAAGATTCTCAAATCAGGTGCGTCAGGGTGGGATCCCTGTGGAAACCTGTGGACATAGGAGAAATACCGTTATCAACGGTAAGTTCTTACCATAACGTATATTTCTCCGGCTGGGTCCACAGGTTATCCACAGGATAACATTGGGATTTCCCAAAGCAAATTTTTAGTGGTGGGGACAACCTTTCGCCCAAATTCGGCGTCATGAGAGGCAAAGGTATCCAAGGCATAATGTCTAATGAATGTGTTAATGGAAGACCATGTGGCTGCCTTACATATCTGTTCTGCTGAAGCACCATGTTGTGCTGCCCATGAAGGACCTACCTTATGTGTAGAGTGAGCAGAGACATTAGCCGGAACAGGGAGATCAGCACGAGAGTATGCTTCTGAAATCGTCATTCGAAGCCATCTTGCTAGCATCTGCTTAGTAGCAGGCCATCCCCTCTTATGAAATCCGTAGAGAATGAAGAGAGAATCTGTCTTTCTGATGGCACTGGTACGATCTACGTAGATTCTTAATGCACGGACTATGTCCAGCGACGCTTCTCCGGCAGACAGTCCCGCTACCTGAAAAGCCAGGACCACAATTTCTTCATTAAGGTTAAATTTAGAGACCACCTTTGGAAGATAACCAGACCTAGTTCTGAGAACTGCCTTATCTGGATTAAAAAATCAGAAAAGGAGACTTACACGACAGTGCTCCTAAATCTGATACTCTTCTAACTGATGTCATAGTCAGAAGAAAGAGTACTTTAGCTGTCAACCATTTAAGTGGTTCAAACGGAGCCCCCTGAAGGGCTTTGAGAACCAGACTTAAATCCCAAGGTACTGCTGGAGGAACAAAAGGTGGTTGATTGCGCAGCATTCCCTGGAAAAAAAAGTATGCACATCCTGTAAAGTAGCAATTTTCTTTTGAAACCATACAGTTAATGCTGAAACTTGAACTCTCAAGGAAGCCATCTTCAAACCCTTATCCATTCCTGCCTGAAGGAAATATAAGATTCTGGATACTCTGAAAGATTTTGGATCCATGTTTCTTTCACTGCACCAATGAATATAGGCTTGCCATATTCAGTGATAAATACGAGCAGAGGAAGGTTTCCTTGCTCTAAGCATTGTTTGAATTACCTGTTGTGAAAAACCTCTTGATCTTAGGATAGAGGTTTCAACAGCCATGCCGTCAAAGGCAGCCGATCCAGATGCTTGTGACAACAAGGACCCTGCATTAGTAGATCTGGACATTGAGGGAGCAGAATTGGTGCATCCAACGACATCCTCTGCAGATCTATGTACTAATGCCTCCTTGGCCAAGCCAGAGCTATTAGAATCACGGCACCCTTTGCTTGCTTTATTTTCCTCACCACCCTGGGTAGCAAGGAGATTGGAGGAAACAGATAGGCCAGATGAAATTCCCATTTCACTGACTGTGCGTCCACAAGGGTCGCTCCGGGGTCTTTTGTTCTTGAACCGTATACCGGAACTTTGTGATTCAGATGGGACGCCATGAGATCTATCTCTGGCAACCCCCACTTGTCTACTAGAGTCTGAAAGACCTCCGGGTGTAAAGCCCATTCAGTTTCCTGAATGGTGTGCCGACTGAGAAAGTCCGCTTCTCAGTTTAGGACTCCTGGAACGAACACTGCAGACAATGCTGGAAGATGGAGTTCTGCCCACTTTAGTATGTGACTTACCTCCTCCATTGCTCTTTGGCTGCAAGTTCCTCCCTGATGGTTGAGGTACGCTACTGCCATTGCATTGTCCGTGCGGATCTGGACTGGTTTTCCTTGCAGAATGTCCTTTGCCTGAATCAGTGCCATGTATATGGCTCGTAGTTCCAACAAGTTTATTGGCAGGCAACCTTCCTCTTTGGTCCATTGTCCTTGGAACCATATTTTTCCGGACACTGCTCCCCAGCCCTGAAGATTGGCATCTATTGTCAGGATCTCCCAATCTGATATCCAAAAGGGTCTCCCCTTGTCTAGATGGGATGTCTGTAGCCACCAGGCTAACAACCTTTTTACCTTTACCGGAAGTACCATCATTTGTTTCTCTATTGTCTGGTTAGGATCAGATGTTGCAAAGGTCTTGAGTGGAATTGTACATATTCCACCATGTCGAATGTCGACACCATCAACCCCATCACTCGCATAGCCATGTGAACTGATATTGTTTGACTGTGCAACAATTCCTGAGTCATCAACTGACCTTGGATATTTTTCCCACAGGTAGAATTATCCTCTGCAGACCTGAATCCAATACAGCCCCTAAGTGAATCATCCGTTGTGACCGAATTAGAGACGACTTTGCCCAATTTATGAGCCATCCATGTTTTTGTAGACAAGTTATTGTCTGTTGGAGATGGCTCAAGAGTAATTCCTGGGACTGTGCCAGGATTAAAATATCGTCGAGGTATGGAAAAATTCTTATCCCCTGTTTGCGGAGATAAGCTGCCATAACCACCATAATCTTGGTGAATACTCTGGGGGCTGTAGCCAACCCAAAGGGTAAGGCTTGGAACTGAAAATGTTGCTGGAGGATAGCGAACCTGAGATAAAACTGATGGGACAATGCTATCGGCAAATGCAGGTAAGCATCTTGTATATCCAGAGATACCATGTAATCCCCTGGTTCCATGGCCGAAATTATGGAACGTAATGTTTCCATATGGAACCTCGGTACCCAAATGTATTTGTTCAACATTTTGAGATTGAGAATGGGTCGAAACGACCCATTTGATTTCTGGACCAAGAATAGGTTGGAGTAAAACCCCTTCCCCCATTGTTCCGGAGGTACTGGGACGATTACTCCTGACTGAAGCAATTTGTGAACTGAATCTTGCAGTGCCCTGGCCCTCATCTCTATGTGAGATGGGCTGGTACAAAAAAACCTTCGAGAAGGCTGTTTTTTGAAGGGGAAAACATAACCCTGAGATACCACTTCTTGCACCCAAGCGTCTGTTGTCGACCGCTGCCATATGTGTGCAAACTGAAGAAGACGGCCCCCTACCTTGGAGTCCCCCAAGTGGAGGCCCGCACCCTCAGGCTGATGGTTTCTGTTCTGGTTTGGAAGCTGGCCCTCTAGTGGCCCACTGCTTCCTCATTTTACCAGACTTATTGTACTGGGTTTGCTTAGGTTCATTCTTACCTTTTGTTTTACTATGCCACCGAAATGGCCTAAAACCTGAACCCCTAGGTTTAGGAGTATGACTGGCAGGAAATATAACCTTCTTGGATTCAGCTTCTGACTCCAGAATCTCTGTCAATTCCTTAACAAAAAGAATGTTCCCAACAAAAGGCAAAGCTTCCAAAACCTTTTTGGATTCGGAATCAGCTTTCCATGTACGTAGCCAAATTGCTCTGCGAGCCGCTACCATTAAGGCTGAGCCGCTACCATTAAGGCTGAAGCTTTGGAAGCAATCGTACCCATATCCATTGCTGCTTCTTCTAGATATAGTGCAGCCTGTTTCATATGGGCTACAGGAGACTCCTGCTCCCTAGTAGGTGCTAAAAGCCCATTCTCTAATTCTTCAGCCCATTCAACTACAGCTTTTGCTATCCAGGCCGAGGCCATAGCCGGCCTTATGACTGCCCCTGACAGGGTAAAAATGTTTTTCAAAAACCATCCAATCTCCTGTCTGTGACATCATTTAACGATGTTGAAGGCAAGGGTAAAATGGATTTTCGCACCAGTCGAATGACGTGCGTATCTACTTTAGGAGGCACTTCTCTTTTTAAACAGTCCCCAGCTGGAAAAGGGTAGTACGAATCCCATTTCCTTGGGATTTTATATTTCTTATTGGGCGTAGCCCAAGGTTCCTACATAATTTCCGTCAGTTCCTCTGACCCTGGAAATTCTACCCTCACTGTTCTGGGACGTTTAAACACAGGTGCTTTAGTTTTTACTACTGGCTCAACTGAATCTTCTAGAGACAGAATAGCATTCATTGCTCCAATTAACTCAGCTATATCTTCTGAGCTGAAGCCCTCTATTTGTTCTTCATAAGGTGAAGTAGAGTATATGGAGTCATCATCTGTTGTATCCTCCTGTGTAGCTTGCGAATTGGATGATATATTTATCTTCGGTTTATCAGCTTGTTGACTTGTAGAAGCTGTATGGTCTATACCATAAGATGGGAGCTGCATGTAAGGATTAATCGTGTAACATATTCCTGCGGTAGAAGCTGCAGGGGCCAACCTGTCAGCTATACTGGATAGAGTCTGTGCAAATATGGCCCAAGGTGGACCTATTTGTTGTTGAACAGGGATCTGCCTAGTAGTCTGCTGAAATGAAAAGCAATTTGCACACAACCCATTATTTCCCAAGGATTGAGTTATTAACCCAACCTTGCAGGATAAACATGTTTTAAGTGTTGGTGTTACTGTAGTAACCTCGTCACCTTTGCCGCTCTTAGACATGATAAATAATCAACGCATCCACAGTACTACACAATCTGTAACTGAACACACTTTATATTGCATAAAAAGTGATATCAATCTGATCCCCAACCCAAGCACCAGCATTGAGGTTCAGAAAAAGAAACACTGACAAACATATATAAAGTCAGCAATCACACTAGCAGTCAGCCACATGATATTATTAGTCATATGAGCATATTATCAACTACAAACACATTTCAAGTATGTAGATGTACATTTACTGTTTTCTGTATTATACAGTTATTTTAATGTATTCAGACGCAATTGCAGAGAAAACTACAGCATTGTACAAAAACTCATATGCAATAGGCACTAAACGTAACTATTCATACTAACATAGTAGATATAATTTTAGTGCTGTATAACCCTTACTCTGTAGAGTGGGATACAGGGAGACTCACCCCACTTCCAGGATCGATAAATACGTTTGCAAACTGTTGAGTGGATCCAGACGCTACTAGTGTACACAGCCGCTCCAGTATTTTTATTGGACACAGAAGCTCAGTGAACGTTAGTGCATGCAGACGCTCTGTCTGCGACCCAGTCTCTTAGCGGTCAAACTTTAATGTATGCAGACGCAGTGCCATGCTGCGACCGAGTTCCCTCATGGTAGCGTCTGAGCCGGAAGTGAGGCAATCAGTTCATGGCTGGAGACGCTCGGAAACTGGTCATGAATTGGGGGGAGGGGCGACCAGGAGAGCGTCTGACTCCCCACTGCTGGCATCAACCCTAGGGATCGTGGCCTCAAACTAATCCTAGTGCCTTCTGATCCCTAAAGCCTACCGCTAGAGCACCCGTGGTGGTGGCGCACCAGCTACTGTTTGGTAGTCTCCTCCCAAATCAGCTGTGTCCGTATTCCCCTTCTAAGTGGAACCGATGCCTTACCTTCTCCCCGTGTTCCGGCCACAGCCTGGTAATGTCTGCTGGAACTGCTAGCAACATCCGACACAGACGCCCATCGAGACAGCACTTGTACCGTGGGTAAGCGTTGTTGCGACCCGGCGGAGAGTTGTTGGAGCGACTCTTTCCAATATGCGTTTAAGACGCTGTTAGGAAAGTTCACTCAAAAAAAGGTAAGACTATAAAAATAAATCAAAAAAAGCTCTTAGGGCTGTCAAACACAGCAGCCCTGTGACCATGGTCCAACTCCTGCCGCACCAAACAAAAAACTGATTTGACTGAGTCGGTGGGCGGGATTATATGGACGAGCCCGGTGCATCCTGGGTGGCCACACAAGCTCGTGATCGATTTGGTGCCAATCCGCTGACGCTCAAGCATATCCCAATGTTATCCTGTGGATAACCTGTGGACCCAGCCGGAGAAAGTACTGATTAGTTTACCAAGATATGCGGTATAGATAGAAAAAGCAGAGGACCCAAGACTGAGCCTTGCGGTACTCCCAACTGAAAGAGGTAGCGAAGAGGAGGTAGATTCAGAGAAGCAAACACTGAAGGAGCGATTAGATAAGTAGGATAGGAACCAAGAAAGGGCTGTGTCTTTAAGACCTAGGGATTGTAGTGTTTGTATGAGAATAGAGTGGTCAACAGTGTCAAAGGCAGAAGAATCTAGAAGAATAAGTAGTGAGTAATGGCCTTTAGACTTCGTAGTGACCAAATCATTAACCACTTTAGTCAGTGCTGTCTCTGTGGAGTGTTGGGAACGGAAGCCTGACTGAAGTGGGTCCAATAAATTGTGTGAGTTAAAAAGGTGTGTGAGTCGACTTAGGCAAGTCTCTCAAGTAGCTTAGAGAGACAAGGGAGCTAAGAGATAGGGCGGTGTTTGATAGAGAGGGTCAGAATTTTGTTTTTTCAAAATGTGAGTAAACACTGCATGCTTGAAGAGTGAAGGAAAAATACCAGTAGAGAGAGAGAGATTACAGATGTTAGTTAAGGTAGGGATGAGCACCAGAGACAGAGCTTTACTTATTTGTGAGGGTAAAGGATCAAGAGGAGAGTTAGTAGAGAAGCAGGATGAGAAGAGTGATGATACTTCATCTTCATTTGTGGGATCAAATGAAGAGAGAGTGCCAGAGGGTTCAGGTAAAGAACTGAGCAGGTCACTGGCTGCCGAAGAGCATACAATTTCATCTTGGATCTTATCAATCTTCTCCTTGAGGTAGGAAGCAAGATCTTGTGCCTTGATAGTGGCTGGTGGGGTATGTGAGGGAGGATTCAGAAGTGATTTAAATGTATTAAAGAGTCATTTGGGGTTAGAGGCTTGAGCAGAGATAAGAGTTTGGAAATATGATTATTCGGCAGTGTCCAGGGCATTTCTCGAAGAGTGGTAGACAGTTTTATATGTGAGGAAGTCACTTGAAATACGAGATTTACGCCACTGACATTCAAGTTTACGTGTGAGTTTTTGTAGTTGTCTTGTTAATTTAGAGTCCCATATTTGACATCTAGGCCTACGGAGTGTGATGGGTAGTTGGAGTCACTTCATCAAGGGCTAGTTCTAGAGTTTCGTTCAGGTGTGATTAGTGATGTGCACCGGAAATTTTTCGGGTTTTGGATTCGGTTCCGAGGCCGTGTTTTAGATTCGGACGCGTTTTGACAAAACCTCCCTGAAATTTTTTTGTCGGATTCGGGTGTGTTTTAGATTCGGGTGTTTTTTTTTACAAAAACCCCTCAAAAACAGCTTAAATCCTAGAATTTGGGGGTCATTTTGATCCCATAGTATTATTAACCTCAATAACCATAATTTCCACTCATTTTCAGTCTATTCTGAACACCTCACACCTCACAATATTATTTTTAGTCCTAAAATTTGCACCGAGGTCGCTGGATGACTAAGCTAAGCGTCCCAAGTGGCCGACACAAACACCTGGCCCATCTAGGAGTGGCACTGCAGTGTCAGACAGGATGGCACTTCAAAAAAATAGTCCCCAAACAGCACATGATGCAAAGAAAAAAAGAGGCGCAATGAGGTAGCTGTGTGACTAAGCTAAGCAACACAAGTGGCCAACACAAACACCTGGCCCATCTAGGAGTGGCACTGCAGTGTCAGACAGGATGGCAGATTTAAAAAATAGTCCCCAAACAGCACATGATGCAAAGAAAAAAAGAGGCGCAATGAGGTAGCTGTGTGACTAAGCTAAGCAACACAAGTGGCCAACACAAACACCTGGCCCATCTAGGAGTGGCACTGCAGTGTCAGGCAGGATGGCACTTCAAAAAATACTCCCCAAACAGCACATGATGCAAAGAAAAATGAAAGAAAAAAGAGGTGCAAGATGGAATTGTCCTTGGGCCCTCCCACCCACCCTTATGTTGTATAAACAGGACATGCACACTTTAACAAACCCATCATTTCAGCGACAGGGTCTGCCACACGACCGTGACTGAAATGACTGGTTGGTTTGGGCCCCCACCAAAAAAGAAGCAATCAATCTCTCCTTGCACAAACTGGCTCTACAGAGGCAAGATGTCCACCTCCTCCTCATCGTCCGATTCCTTACCCCTTTCACTGTGTACATCCCCCTCCTCACAGATTATTAATACGTCCCCACTGGAATCCACCATCTCAGGTCCCTGTGTACTTTCTGGAGGCAATTGCTGGTGAATGTCTCCACGGAGGAATTGATTATAATTCATTTTGATGAACATCATCTTCTCCACATTTTCTGGAAGTAACCTCGTACGCCGATTGCTGACAAGGTGAGCGGCTGCACTAAACACTCTTTCGCAGTACACACTGGAGGGGGGGCAACTTAGGTAAAATAAAGCCAGTTTGTGCAAGGGCCTCCAAATTGCCTCTTTTTCCTGCCAGTATACGTACGGACTGTCTGACGTGCCTACTTGGATGCGGTCACTCATATAATCCTCCACCATTCTTTCAATGGTGACAGAATCATATGCAGTGACAGTAGACGACATGTCAGTAATCGTTGGCAGGTCCTTCAGTCCGGACCAGATGTCAGCACTCGCTCCAGACTGCCCTGCATCACCGCCAGCGGGTGGGCTCAGAATTCTTAGCCTTTTCCTCGCACCACCAGTTGCGGGAGAATGTGAAGGAGGAGCTGTTGACGGGTCACGTTCCGCTTGACTTGACAATTTTCTCACCAGCAGGTCTTTGAACCTCTGCAGACTTGTGTCTGCCGGAAAGAGAGATACAACGTAGGTTTTAAATCTAGGATCGAGCACGGTGGCCAAAATGTAGTGCTCTGATTTCAACAGATTGACCACCCGTGAATCCTGGTTAAGCGAATTAAGGGCTCCATCCACAAGTCCCACATGCCTAGCGGAATCGCTCTGTTTTAGCTCCTCCTTCAATGTCTCCAGCTTCTTCTGCAAAAGCCTGATGAGGGGAATGACCTGACTCAGGCTGGCAGTGTCTGAACTGACTTCACGTGTGGCAAGTTCAAAGGGTTGAAGAACCTTGCACAACGTTGAAATCATTCTCAATTGCGCTTGAGTCAGGTGCATTCCCCCTCCTTTGCCTATATCGCAGGCAGATGTATAGGCTTGAATGGCCTTTTGCTGCTCCTCCATCCTCTGAAGCATATAGAGCAGGGGTGGGCAATTATTTCAGCTGAGGGGCCACTTGACATTTCCTGTCAGTATCCGAGGGCCACATACAAAATAGCAGCTCGCTCCACTTGCCAAAAATATAGGGACGTGGCTTCATGTGGAAGGGGTGTGGGCAAAAAATAATACAGATTCATATTAGGCTGCACAATAGTCTCCATTATTCAAATTGCGCCACACAGCGCCACTTACACACATTACACAAGGTAGAGCCCCTTTTACACACATTACGGCAGGTAGAGAGCCTTTTTACACATTAACATTTTATTTAGGATAATTATTGTGCAGCAAGCAAATTATCCAGTGTCTTATGGCCCCTGGGGAAAGGTGTGACACGGTGACAGAACACGGGGGGTGTGACACAGTGACAGAACACGGTGGGGGTGACACGGTGACAGAACATGGGGGGTGTGACACGGTGACAGAACACGGGGAGGGGGGGTGATAGTGACAGAACACGGGTGTGTGACACAGTGACAGAACACGGTGGGGGTGACACGGTGACAGAACACGGGGAGGGGGGTGACAGTGACAGAACACGGGTGTGTGACACAGTGACAGAAAACGGTGGGGGTGACACAGTGACAGAACACGGGGAGGGGGGGGTAACAGTGACAGAACACGGATGTGTGACACGGTGACAGAACACGGGGGGGGGGGGGTGACACAGTGAAAGAACACGGGGAGGGGGGGTGACAGTGACTGAACATGGTGGGGGTGACACGGTGACAGAACACGGGGAGGGGGGTGACAGTGACAGAACACGGGGGGGGGGTGACAGTGTCAGAACACGGTGGGGGTGACAATGACAGAACACGGATGTGTGACATGGTGACAGAACACGGGGGGTGTGACACAGTGAAAGAACACGGGGAGGGGGGGTGACAGAACACGGTGGGGGTGACAGTGACAGAACACGGGGGTGTGACATGGTGACAGAACACGGTGGGGGTGACAGTGACAGAACACGGGGAGGTGACACAGTGACAGAACACGGGGGGTGTGACACAGTGACAGAACACGGGGAGGTGACACAGTGACAGAACATGGGGTGTGTGACACAGTGACAGAACACGGGGAGGTGACACAGTGACAGAACACGGGGAGATGACACAGTGACAGAACACGGGGGGTGTGACATAGTGACAGAACACGGGGGGGTGACATAGTGACAGAACACGGGGGCTGACAGTGACAGAACACGGGGGGGGTGACACAGTGACAGAACACGGGGGGCGGGGGGTGACATAGTGACAGAACATGGGGGTGACATGGTGACAGAACACGGGAGGGGTTGGTACAGCGAGAGCTAAAGATCTCTCCCCCAAACCTAAAATCAGTCTGACGCCACTGCCCGCACACACAAATATATGGACACTATCACACACACACACACACACACACTTTCACTTTTCCCATTAACTTACTGATCTGGCTCGCAGTGGCAGGAAGGATGGATCTGTAGCAGTCTGGCTCTTGTCCCGTGTAGCTCCGCCCCCTGAGGTCCCATATAGCCCCAACCCCTTCTCGGCACGTAGTCCCGCCCCCTTCTCGGCTGAACACAGCCGTTGTCACTGGGGACTCTGGAGGAGGCTGCTACAACGCAGCAGCAGGAGCAGCAGGGTAGAGAGGCGCCGCTGGCAGCTTGGAGGTACTGCAGTGCAGAGCAATGAAAAGCAGCTCAGCAGTCCGGGCCGCCTGTCATTGCTCGCTGGTGGGAGGCAGTGGGCCGGGCAGGATCGGTTTGCGGACCGTATTTTGCCCACCCCTAATATAGAGGGTTGAATTCCACCTCGTTACCACCTCTTGCTTCAGATGATGGCAGGGCAGGTTCAGGAATGTTTGGTGGTGCTCAAGTCTTCGGCACGCGGTGGCTGAATGCCGAAAGTGGCCCACAATTCTTCGGGCCACCGACAGCATCTCTTGCACGCCCCTGTCGTTTTTTAAATAATTCTGCACCACCAAATTCAATGTATGTGCAAAACATGGGACGTGCTGGAATTTGCCCAGATGTAATGCACGCACAATATTGGTGACATTGTCCGATGTCACAAATCCCCAGGAGAGTCCAATTGGGGTAAGCCATTCTGCGATGATGTTCCTCAGTTTCCGTAAGAGGTTGTCAGCTGTGTGCCTCTTATGGAAAGCGGTGATACAAAGCGTAGCCTGCCTAGGAAAGAGTTGGCGTTTACGAGATGCTGCTACTGGTGCCGCCGCTGCTGTTCTTGCTGCGGGAGGCAATACATCTACCCAGTGGGCTGTCACAGTCATATAGTCCTGAGTCTGCCCTGCTCCACTTGTCCACATGTCCGTGGTTAAGTGGACATTGGGTACAACTGCATTTTTTAGGACACTGGTGGCTCTTTTTCTGACGTCTGTGTACATTTTCGATATCGCTTGCCTAGAGAAATGGAACCTAGATGGTATTTGGTACCAGGGACTACAGTACCTCAATCAAGTCTCTAGTTCCCTGGGAATTAACGGTGGATACCGGAAACACATTTCTCACCATCCAGGCTGCCAAGGCCTGAATTATCCGCTTTGCAGCAGGATGACTGCTGTGATATTTCATCTTCCTCGCAAAGGACTGTTGGACAGTCAATTGCTTACTGGAAGTAGTACAAGTGGTCTTCCGACTTCCCCTCTGGGATGACGATCGACTCCCAGCAGCAACAACAGCAGCAGCGCCAGCAGCAGTAGGCGTTACACTCAAGGATGCATCGGAGGAATCCCAGGCAGGAGAGGACTCATCAGACTTGACAGTGACATGGCCTGCAGGACTATTGGCTTTCCTGTGTAAGGAGGAAATTGACACTGAGGGAGTTGGTGGTGTGGTTTGCAGGAGCTTGGTTACAAGAGGAAGGGACTGCTTCCGCTGTCATCCAAAGTTTTTGAACTTGTCACTGACTTCTGATGAATGCGGGCCAGGTGACGTATAAGGGAGGATGTTCCTAGGTGGTTAACGTCCTTACCCCTACTTATTACAGCTTGACAAAGGCAACACACAGCTTGACACCAGTTGTCCGCATTTCTGTTGAAATAATTCCACACCGAAGAGGTGATTTTTTTTGTATTTTGACCAGGCATGTCAATGGCCATATTCATCCCACGGACAACAGGTGTCTCCCCGGGTGCCTGACTTAAACAAACCACCTCACCATCAGAATCCTCCTTGTCAATTTCCTCCCCAGCGCCAGCAACACCCATATCCTCATCCTGGTGTACTTCAACAGTGACATCTTCAATTTGACTATCAGGAACTGGACTGCGGGTGCTCCTTCCAGCACTTGCAGGGGGCGTGCAAATGGTGGAAGGCGCAACCTCTTCCCGTCCAATGTTGAGAAGGTCAGGCATCGCAACCGACACAATTGGACACTCCTTGGGGATTTGTGATTTAGAAGAACGCACAGTTCTTTGCTGTGCTTTTGCCATCTTAACTCTTTTAAGTTTTCTAGCAGGACGATGAGTGCTTCCATCATCAGGTGAAGCTGAACCACTAGCCTTGAACATAGGCCAGGGCCTCAGCCGTTCCTTGCCACTCCGTGTCGTAAATGGCACATTGGCAAGTTTACGCTTCTCCTCAGACGATTTTGATTACATTTTTGGGTCATTTTACTGAGCTTTATTTTTTTGGATTTTACATGCTCTCTACTATGACATTGGGCATAGGCCTTGGCAGACGACGTTGATGGCATTTCATCGTCTCGGCCATGACTAGTGGCAGCAGCTTCAGCACGAGGTGGAAGTGGATCTTGATCTTTCCCTATTTTACCCTCCACATTTTTGTTCTCCATTTTTTAATGTGTGGAATTATATGACGGTAATATATCAATAGCAATGGCCTACTACTATATATACTGCGCACAACTGAAATGCACCACAGGTATGGATGGATAGTATACTTGACGACACAGAGGTAGGTAGAGCAGTGGCCTACTGTACCGAACTGCTATATAGTATATACTGGTGGTCAGCAAACTGTGCAAAACTGAAATGCACCACAGGTATGGATGGATAGTATACTTGACGACACAGAGGTAGGTAGAGCAGTGGCCTTCTGTACCGTACTGCTATATAATATATACTGGTGGTCAGCAAACTGTGCAAAACTGAAATGCACCACAGGTATGGATGGATAGTAAACTTGACGACACAGAGGTAGGTAGAGCAGTGGCCTACTGTACCGTACTGCTATATAGTATATACTGGTGGTTAGCAAACTGTGCAAAACTGAAATGCACCACAGGTATGGATGAATAGTATACTTGATGACACAGAGGTAGGTAGAGCAGTGGCCTACTGTACCGTACTGCTATATATTATATACTGGTGGTCAGCAAACTGTGCAAAACTGAAATGCACCACAGGTATGGATGGATAGTATACTTGACGACACAGAGGTAGGTAGAGCAGTGGCCTACTGTACCGTACTTCTATATAGTATATACTGGAGGTCAGCAAACTGTGCAAAACTGAAATGCACCACAGGTATGGATGGATAGTATACTTGACGACACAGAGGTAGGTAGAGCATTGGCATACTGTACCGTACTGCTATATAGTATATACTGGTGGTCAGCAAGCTGTACAAAACTGAAATGCACCACAGGTATGGATGGATAGTATACTTGACGACACAGAGGTAGGTAGAGCAGTGGCCTACTGTACCGTACTGCTATATATTATATACTGGTGGTCAGCAAACTGTGCAAAACTGAAATGCACCACAGGTATGGATGGATAGTATACTTGACGACACAGTGGTAGGTAGAGCAGTGGCCTTCTGTACCGTACTGCTATATAGTATATACTGGTGGTCAGCTAACTGTGCAAAACGGAAATGCACCACAGGTATGGATGGATAGTATACTTGACGACACAGAGGTAGGTAGAGCAGTGGCCTTCTGTACCGTACTGCTATATAGTATATACTGGTGGTCAGCAAACTGTGCAAAACTGAAATGCACCACAGGTATGGATGGATAGTATACTTGACGACACAGTGGTAGGTAGAGCAGTGGCCTTCTGTACCGTACTGCTATATAGTATATACTGGTGGTCAGCTAACTGTGCAAAACTGAAATGCGCCACAGGTATGGATAGATAGAATACTTGACGACACAGAGGTAGGTAGAGCAGTGGACTACTGTACCGTACTGCTATATATATAGTTATACTGGTGGTCAGCAAAATTCTGCACTGTCCTCCTACTATATACTACAATGCAGCACAGATATGGAGCGTTTTTCAGGCAGAGAACGTATAATTCTGGTGGTCACTGGTCACTGGTCAGCAAAACTCTGCACTGTCCTCCTACTATATAATACTGCTGGTCCCCAGTCCCCACAATAAAGCAATTAGCACACTGAGCACAGATATTTGTAGCACACTGAGCACAGTCAGATATGGAGCGTTTTTCAGGCAGAGAACGTAGATATTTGCACTTGCAGCACACTGAGCACAGATATTTGCAGCACACTGAGCACAGATATTTGCAGCCCACTGAACATAGAAACTGAGAGGACGCCAGCCATGTCCTCTCACGATCATCTCCAATGCACGAGTGAAAAATGGCGGTGACGCGCGGCTCCTTATATAGAATACGAACCTCGCGAGAATCCGACCGCGGGATGATGACGTTCAGGTGCGCTCGGGTTAACCGAGCAAGGCGGGAGGATGCGAGTTACTCGGACCCGTGAAAAAAAAGGTGAAGTTCGGGCGGGTTCGGATCCCGAGGATCCGAACCCGCTCATCACTAGGTGTGATACAGCCATCTCAGAAAAGGTGAATGCAAAAATAGGTGAAAGCAGTTTTTTGGAGTGAGGTGGAAAGTTCTTGAAGATTAATTGTGTTAATATTTCTGCGGGTTTGAGGAAGGTTTCAGCAACACAGACTTTGAATTAACGGAGAAGAGTATGCAGGTAATAAGGCTGTGATATGAGAGGGGGAAAGGAGTGTTAGTGAGTTCAGAAATGGAGCATAGTCTGGTGAATACTAGATCAAGGCAGTGGCCCTCCCAATGAGTAGAGGAGTCAGTCCATTGGGAGAGGCCGAGAAAGGAGGTTAGAGAGAGTAGTTTGGAGGCGTGAGAAGCAGATTTTGGACAATCACTCATGATGATGGTGAAGATGTCAGAGGATAGGAAGTGAGGGAGCCAGGCAGAAAAATCTTCCAGAAATTGTTTGGGATGCTCAGGTGGGGGATAGCTGCAATACGCAGAGAGAAAGGAGAGTAAACCCTGAAGGAATATACTTCAAATGATGACATTGTAGATGTCATTGTTATTCTATTGATCGTTGTCTATCCAGAAATGAAGTCCTGTAGAAAGTGCATTTGAAAGTTTCATGAAGCACCCATTTAAAGGTTATGCTGATGTCTGGTTTACACTGTATACATTGATGTGTATTAAATTCTTTAGATTATTATTAATTATTATTATTATTATTATTATTATTATTATTATTATTTATAAGCTTCTACTTGGGTTCCATAGGGTTATGTAGGCCATACAAGTGGATAAAACTGACAATACAGACTAAAACAGACAATATATCAATTCACTTAGATATATAGGCAAAGTCATTATTTAGCGTAATTATATAGAGAATAAAAAGGGGATATGGCCCAACTCATGCCAGTTTACAATCTATAGGATAACAAACTTTTTTTCATGGAATACCCTAAATGCAATCTATCCATCTTTCCATGCCTTGAATCTCTTATAAATAACCACAAAACAAAATCTTTTATTTTTTCTTTTGCATAAGCAAATGTGCCTGGTTTTGTTTGTCAAAATAGACAACGAATCTATAATAACAATTTGTACTTTTACTTTAACGTGATTTCCTGTTTCTTAATAAAACCTGATATGTGGCATCAAAACTAAATCTAGGCATACATCAACACACTGCTGCATTTTGTAGTCACAAAATGATTTTTCTTAGAACATGTGTAACTGGTTAGAATTGTCCTGTAGTGCCACCAACTGGCCATTTTGTTAAGTGAAATCGATGATTAAAACTGACTGCGTTATTTCACTACATCATTACTTTGTTTACTTGACGAGAATGTTCCGTTTTTATATTTTAACTGTCTACCCATTGTAAATTGTTAAATTAGACAGAGTCCTTCAAATAAAGTATAGCTTGAATGAGTTAATTACCAAACAAGTTCCCTGTGGGCACAATAAACATTGGGAATAAGCTGTTTCGTTGTATTAAAAATAAAGTATTACCTAGTTTTGCTGATGCCTATGGATAGAGACACAATAGACATTTTTTACTTCCTTTGGAATTTTGGGACTTTTTTTGTGTCTCGATCTGGTTTTGGACTGGGGCATGAAGGAACCACTGGGGGAATGCATGGGTAGGGGCCCTATATTATTAAGTGTCTTAAATTGAACAAGCGTCCTACATTTTTCACTTTAATGTGGCACCTGGAGATAATTGTCCCTACTTAAGACTTTTTGTGGCAGTAGGTAAAAAAGAAACAATAATATATATATATATATATATAGATATATAGATATATATAATATAAATGATTGCCGCTTTAAAAATCCAGCCATACTCACGTGACATCCTGCAATTCCTGCTACTCACAGGTTATTACATTTAACCCAAAGTGTGGTGGATATTGAAGCACATACAGTACCTTTCTGTAATTTTCCTTTTCTCTTGTGCCTATAGTGAAAGGGCAAACTTTGCACAGGAACAAGACACTTTCTATCAGAAAAAAGAGGAATTCATCAGACAGTATAAGATTCAGCAAGAGGTTTGTAGTTTTTTTTTTACCCTATCCAACTTTATTAACAGCTATAGCACTAGTTTGTTGTTAGCAGAAATTTAAAATGAGTTGTGCTATCTGTAGTGATGGCACCAAATTATTTGATGGTAACAATGATAACTAGTCAAATGCAGCGGCAGCTCCTACCTTTGAGTAGGAGAAGGGCTGCTGCAGGCCAGGTCCCGGGAGATGACCGCGCCGTTGCTGCCACTGGCCAGTTCCTGGGAGAGTAGCGAGCCACTGCTGCCGCTGCCAGCCAAGTCCTGGAACTGCACATGCACAGTCAAGCAGCTGCTTCACTGCGCATGAGCAAACACCCGGCAGCTATGGACTGTATCTGCAGCAGTCCATAGAAGCTGGGATTAGTGTATGTGCAGTGAAGCAGCCACTTGACTATGCATGTGCTGATCTCTCCGAGGGGACTGCCATCCAGTTGGCGGTTCCGGAGGGAGGAAACACCTCCCAATGGGACTTCCTGTACTGGGCTTGAGTGGCGAGTAGGACTTCTAATAGAAGTCATCACTGACAGTCACTGTGTAGCCAGTGCAGTCATAGACTGCAAATGGCTCACTCCCTGAAGATTTTACTGAGGGGGCTGCAGCCCATAGGTAAGATCCGCCACTTGTCGTTGTCTTTGTCTTATAAATCTTTCTCACAAAAAGCTAAATTGGTCTTGGTGAAAAACCTGTTAAAATATATTTTAAAATATGAAACATGAGAATTATTATTTGTTTGCAACAAAATGTAACATTGGATTTACTGTCTGTCTAACTTTGAAGCATCATGCTTAAAATTTGCAAAATGCTATTTAAAAATTACCCCTTTTACACTCTGTCCCATCCCTAATTATCCTTGCAAATCGCATATTTTTTTCTTTATAGTGAGCATTTTAAGTTTCTGCGTATGTAATTTCTACTGAATACACCAATGATCAATGATTTACTCCTTTTTCTTTCTAGTATTCAGAATTAGAAGTGTATGAAATTTCAAATCTAGGAATGTATAAAATTCTAAATTTGATTTGTCTCAATTCACCCAAATAAGGCTGCAAATTTCACAAATCCCTATGAAATATTTTTTTTTTAATTCAACAAAAACTACTATATTGAATCACCCTGCCTGCTTACTGTGAGCCACCTTACAGTCTAAGTAGGAGATACAGAAGTACTCGGTTCAAGTTGAAATTTAAAGTATTTATTTTCTTATTTTTACACAAATAATTATTTTGTTTAGATTCATCTATTGGGGTTTTGTGTCACCAGTTTAAAATGTTTAATAATTCATTTAATTTTGGTATTTTGCTTTATATAATAGTTTAAGCTTTTGTTGTTTTTTTTGTAGGAAATTATTCAGCCCTTGGGTAATTAGTGAAAGCATCATTTATAATATGTTTTTTATCCTGTCATATTTTATATTACTCATTTATCTTTGTTATTTTATTGTTAGTTTTTCATTGTTCTTGAGAGTTCCTAAAACATTTGCACTTACTGAATGATCTTAAACTGCATATTGGTAATGTTGTTTGCATGATTTTTTTAACCTCATTAAAGTAAATCTGTCAAAGTAGTTTGGGTGTTTTTGTACTGCTTTTCTCAAGGACTCTAGATGTTTTCTTATTTGTATAAAAGTTCTATTATGTATCTGCATAAAAGGCTCTACTATATGGAAAATGCAAATGAGGATATTGTGGATTTTCACACCAATCCAGATATACTTAGACTAGAGGAAAATTTCTTTTTGGATGAAGAGGAAAGTTGTTTAACCAGGACCTTGCTTTCTCTCCAGTACTAAGGGGGTCATTCCGAGTTGATCGTAGCTGTGCTAAATTTAGCACAGCTACGATCATCTTCCCTGACATGCGGGGGGACGCCCAGCACAAGGCTAGTCCGCCCCGCATGTCAGTCAGCCCCCCCACACAAATACAAAAGCATCGCACAGCGATGATGCTTTTGTATTTGTGGAGTAACTCCGGCCAGCGCAGCTCCTGCGGCTGGCCGGGAGTTGATCGTCGCTGTCACTGGCCACAGCGGCTGCGTGAGACGTCACGCAGCCGCCGCGGCTCGCCCCCTCCAACAGTCCAGCCATGCCTGCATTGACCGGACCAGTGGCGGAACTAGCGAGCGGTGGGCCCATGTGCGACAAAATGCTTTGGCCCCCCCATCTAAGTCCACCGCCTCACCCCTGGAGAGGATCTGGTGAGGGGAAGCTGCTCAGGGCCAGAGAAATGGATACCTAGCAACAGTGCCGTAATTAGTCATTTTAGTGCTGTGTGCAAGAAATGGCATCGGAGCCCCGCCCCTCTATGTAAAACAGGGGCAGTGCGCGCCGCAGGCGCGTGCAAAAAATAGGGGCGTGGCTTCGTGGGGTTGGGAGGTGGCCACAAAATAATACCAATTCATATAACGGTGCACAGTAGTCTCCATTATTCAAATTACGCATGACGGTAGTACCACTACACCAGGTAGAGACCATTTTACACATTATGGCAGACAGCTTCCCCTTTTTTACACATTACGGCAGACAGCATCCCCTTTTTACACATTACGACAGACAGTGTGCCCTTTTTACACATTACAACAGACAGCGTCCCCTTTTTTACACATTACGGCAGACAGCGTCCCTTTTTTACACATTACGGCAGACAGCATCCCCTTTTTACACATTACGGCAGACAGCGTCCCCTTTTTACACATTACGACAGACAGCGTCCCCTTTTTAACACATTACGGCAGACAGCGTCCCTTTTTTACACATTACAGCAGACAGCGTCTCCTTTTTACACATTACAGCAGACAGCGTCCCATTTTTTGCACATTACGGCAGACAGCGTCCCATTTATTACACATTACGGCAGACAGCGTCCCATTTTTTGCATATTACGGCAGACAGCGTCCCATTTATTACACATTACGGCAGACAGCGTCCCATTTTTTACACATTACGGCAGACAGCGTCCCCTTTTTACACATTACGGCACACAGCGTCCCTTTTTTACACATTACAACAGACAGCGTCCCATTTTTAAATATTACGGCAGACAGCGTCCCATTTTTTGCACATTACGGCAGACAGCGTCCCATTTATTACACATTACGGCAGACAGCGTCCCATTTATTACACATTACGGCAGACAGCGTCCCATTTATTACACATTACGGCAGACAGCGTCCCATTTTTTGCACATTACAGCAGACAGCGTCCCATTTATTACACATTACGGCAGACAGCGTCCCATTTATTACACATTACGGCACACAGCGTCCCATTTTTTGCACATTACGGCAGACAGCGTCCCATTTATTACACATTACGGCAGACAGCGTCCCATTTATTACACATTACGGCAGACAGCGTCCCATTTTTTGCATATTACGGCAGACAGCGTCCCATTTATTATACATTACGGCAGACAGCGTCCCATGTTTTGCACATTACGGCAGACAGCGTCCCATTTATTACACATTACGACAGACAGCGTCCCATTTTTTGCATATTACGGCAGACAGTGTCCCATTTATTATACATTACGGCAGACAGCGTCCCATGTTTTGCACATTACGGCAGACAGGATAGATAGATAGATAGATAGATAGATAGATAGAATAGGTATACTTACCGTTTCCGCTGGCTCAGGCTCCTCGTGCAGCTTCTGTTCTGGCAGGGAAGAAGAAGGAGGAGGAGGGGTGGAGGAGGGAGCCACAGCAGCGCTATGTCATTGGTAGAAGCGCTGCTGCTGCTGGACCTATCCTTTACCATAGGCTGCCCTCCACCGCTGTGAATGCTGGGATGCGATGCGCATCCCAGCATTCACAGCGGCGGAGGGCAGCCTATGGTAAAGGAGAGGGCCAGCAGCAGCAGCGCTTCTACCAATTACACAGCGCTGCTGCGGCTCCCTCCTCCATCCCCCTCCTCCTCTTCCTCCCCCCATGTAGCCGGTGCGCGCATCATCTCCTCGGCGGCGGCGGAACACAGCGGCAGCCAGGCGGCATGTAATGAGTCAGTTTGACTCATTACATGCCGTTCTGGCTGCGGGCCCCTTGACAGTTGTGGGCCCCAGTGCAAGGCACTGCCTGCACTGGCGCTAGTTCCGCCTCTGGTAACGGACCGCGCCCCCTAAACGGTGGCTTAACGCCGCTGTCCAGCCCCCTCCCGCCCTGCAACCACCTCTGCTTGTCAAGCAGGCAGAGGCGATCGCTACTGAACGACTGCCTTCGGCCATCTGGCATGCGCCGGCGCATGCGCAATTCCGACCCGATCGCAGCACTGCGATAAACTGCAGCGAGCGATCGGGTCGGAATGACCCACTAAAAGCCACATTCTCTTTTAACCTGTGTCTATCTGACTCTCTGCCTCATTTGGCCAACAGCAGATAAACCTAGTGATTTTTAGTAGCCTGCATGTGCGCTGCACCATGAATATGCATCTTGATGGAGGCTCCGTGACTGGCCAATTCCCTATGTCCATGAAATGGGTGCATCTGGGTGTCAACTGGGCAGCTAACTTGTGAACACATGCAAGAGATCCATGATGTGGGAATATCATGAGTGTGTTGTGGGTGCGTAGCCAGAGTTCCATGTTACAGTGTTAAATGTTGTGCATAGGGGGTCATTCCGAGTTGTTCGCTCGGTAATTTTTATCGCATCGCAGCGATTTTCCGCTTAATGCGCATGCGCAATGTCCGCACTGCGACTGCGCCAAGTAAATTTGCTATGCTGTTAGGATTTTTACTCACGGCTTTTTCATCGTTCTGGCGATCGTAGTGTGATTGACAGGAAATGGGTGTTACTGGGCGGAAACAGGCCGTTTTATGGGCGTGTGGGAAGAAACGCTACCGTTTCCGGAAAAAACGCAGGAGTGGCCGGAGAAACGGGGGAGTGTCTGGGCGAACGCTGGGTGTGTTTGTGACGTCAAACCAGGAACGTCAAGCACTGAACTGATCGCAGATGCCGAGTAAGGTTGAAGTTACTCAGAAACTGCTACGAGGTGTGTAATCGCAATATTGCGAATACATCGTTCGCAATTTTAAGATGCTAAGATTCACTCCCAGTAGGCGTAGGCTTAGCGTGTGCAAAGCTGCTAAAAACGGCTTGCGAGCGAACAACTCGGAATGACCCCCATAGTCTGTTGGGACGCCTGTCTCTGATGGATCTTTCGCACCCAGCATGGGTAGGTGTAAGTGCCCATAATAATGGTGACAGTTGCAGCTGCAGAGATAAAACAGCAAGCAGGGTGACTGTATGCCTGAAACTAGATGTATACTCGCATTAGCATGAGGTAGTAAATGTGGCTGCCATGGCCATACACTTAGAATCAGTCCCAATATATACAAACCTGAGCTTATTATCGTCCATCCTACCAGTATCTCTACCACCTCTAATCTTACTTATCACTCTCCCCAGTCTCCCATGCCTTCTGCTTTGGTTTCATCCTTTACTCCACCTGCAGTGCCACCACACATACTTTGCACTGGTTTGTCAGCTAATCCTTTGAAACATTGGGGGTCATTCCGAGTTGTTCGCTCGCAAAGCTGCTTTTAGCAGCTTTGCACACGCTAAGCCGCCGCCTACTGGGAGTGAATCTTAGCTTATCAAAATTGCGAACGAAAGATTAGCAGAATTGCGAATAGACACTTCTTAGCAGTTTCTGAGTAGCTCCAGACTTACTCGGCATCTGCGATCAGTTCAGTCAGTTTCGTTCCTGGTTTGACGTCACAAACACACCCAGCGTTCGCCCAGACACTCCTCCGTTTCTCCAGCCACTCCCGCGTTTTTCCCAGAAACGGTAGCGTTTTTTCACACACACCCATAAAACGGCCAGTTTCCGCCCAGAAACACCCACTTCCTGTCAATCACATTACGATCACCAGAACGAAGAAAAAACCTCGTAATGCCGTGAGTAAAATACCTAACTGCATAGCAAATTTACTTGGCGCAGTCGCACTGCGGACATTGCGCATGCGCATTAGCGACTAATCGCTCCGTTGCGAGAAAAAAATAACGAGCGAACAACTCGGAATGACCCCCATTGCTAGAGATTTTGGCAATGATCATACCAAAGCCCTTATCCATTCTATTATCTTGACTACTACAACTTCCTCCTCTTCTCTTAATCTCTTTATCCCTACCCCAATCTCTTTATCCCTACCCCAATTTACTTTGAATGTCATGGTAAGAATGAGCACCTTTCTTGCTGTATCCTATCTGCTAGGCAACTCTGCAAATCCCCACACTGGCTCTCCATAATATCCAATTCAAGCTATTTAAACTCCATTTCCAAGCCCTTTCCAACACCAATCCTCACATACATCTCTGACCTTGTCACAAGATATTTTCACTCATACCTTCTTAAGTCTGTCTCTGATCTGTGCCTCGCCTTATTACCTTCCACATCTCCTCCAGGACCTCTCATGTATTGCTCTCTCCGATGAAACTTCATGCATATGCTGAGAAGGCTCTTCCACTAACCTTAAATCTTTTTTACACTCTTTATAAATGTTCATTTGTTCCTCAAAAGAAAAAAGGGTTATATCATAGTGTAGTAGGTGATTTCCACCTCAAGTGAACACAAACCACACTGGAAAAAGTGTAGATACACAGCCCAAAGCCTTGACTATCAAATAATGTACATATTTTTTGAACATTTAGAGGACAGTGATTTCTCTTTTCTTTGAGGGCAGCTTTTGTTATGTTCTTTTTGAGCACTGTATAATCATGCATTGTTACTCTTTCTAAACCTAACATTTCAATATAGCCTATTCTACCACTATAATAATAATAATACCTCTGTCAGAGACAGACTGGGATTGTATTAGAGTCCTGGCAATGATGTGACTACACTTGCAAAAAAGGGGGCATAGTCATGGCTCATTTGGGCATGGCCACACGGCACCCCTTGTGTTTCTACATGATGGACAGCCAAGCAGAGTGCTAGGAGGTAGAGCTTCTCAGGCATCCCGTCTCCTTGTGTGGCCTAACTGGCCCATCACACCATTGGCCCTTCTGGCATTTGCGAGATGTGCTAGATGGACAGTCCGTCCCTGACCTCTGTACACAACCAGCTACCATCTCATCTCATTTCAAGATGGGTCCAACAATAACATATGCACCAGCGACAGTAACATATGCATCAAGTTAACACAAGGAGAAATCGGCAGCATATCCTCTTGGTTTTCATCAGGAGTAATAACAGCATACAGATGTACATTGACAGTAGTAATAATTCATGTAAAAGTCACACTCCACTGGCAGCACCGATATAGTTTTTTTATTATTATTATTATTATTATTATTATTATTCCTTTAAGACCTTCTTTAGAGGTACTTTCAATAAAAGGGTA
The DNA here is from genome assembly GCF_028390025.1 of Pseudophryne corroboree. NCBI lineage: Eukaryota > Metazoa > Chordata > Amphibia > Anura > Myobatrachidae > Pseudophryne > Pseudophryne corroboree. The sequence continues at coordinate 465,983,592 of NC_086444.1, read as the reverse complement.
GTGGAAATGAAGAAATGTAATAGGCATTGTGAAGTGGATCTTGAGGGGCAAAGTAGAGACTTGGAGGCCTGATACCTGGTATGCAGTCTTTATGTAAAAAAAATATATTTTGACACCCAAATGTCAACATGGTATGAATGTTGCTATTCAGATTGTTAAAATGGTCAAACTGTTGACAACTGTTCACAATGTCGACAGGTACAATGGGCCTAATTCAGAGTTGATCGCAGCAGCAAATTTGTTAGCAGTTGGGCAAAACCATGTGCACTTCAGGGAGGGGCAGATACTTATTCCAATTTTTATTTTCATTGAAATTGTCTGTAATCTGTGTGTGCTTTTAAAATAATCATAAAAAACCTCTTTATATCAGGCGCTAATATTAATTGTTATAAAAAAGCCCTTTTGGATATAATAAAACTCAGCTGCAAAAAGTTAATGACCTGGGGTTAACAGGTCAAATAAATTACACTGGACCACCCAAGTGCAATTAACCACAGAACTCCAATTTATAATAACTCTTGCGCTATAATTATATAATTACAAGATATGACTGACAAGAATAACAGACTCCTATTAAATTAAAAATATATTTAATATTGTATGAATTATCATGTATCATAAAACAAGACCGGTCTTAAAAGTTTAAACATCAAAAAATGACAAGTATATATACTTTCTAATAAATGGAGGTGGACTTAAGCATAATCTGTGCACAGAAGTGTAAAAACAAGCTCTATAGCTATATGACTTAATTAATGAGGTCAAAAAATTGAATCAAGTGTAGCTGCTGGTAAGACCCATATATTAATTGTTTCCAATAGATAGTCACTTTGTATCAAAGTTCTTTAGGATATAAAAATCCAACATATAACGATGAAATGAATAAGAGCCTTTTGTAACCTTTTGTAACCGGAATCTTACGTGAGGTGAGAGCAAGTGGTATCAGCAGAAGTACATCCCGACGACCACCACAGTGGCTTGTAGCTGCAGGGAAAACGGCACCTGCAATGGCGCCCGCTGTGACTTAACCTGCTCAGTCACGATGCATCGATACGCTTCTGTGCACAGATTATGCTTAAGTCCACCTCCATTTATTAGAAAGTATATATACTTGTCATTTTTTGATGTTTAAACTTTTAAGACCGGTCTTGTTTTATGATACATGATAATTCATACAATATTAAATATATTTTTAATTTAATAGGAGTCTGTTATTCTTGTCAGTCATATCTTGTAATTATATAATTATAGCGCAAGAGTTATTATAAATTGGAGTTCTTTAAAATAATCATCTATACTTTGTAACTCTCTTTTTTTAACTGTAAACGCTGAAGTTATGCTTGAAATAAAAACCTAATTTCTAGTTCTGATATTCTGTACTCTTAGACCTATAGCCTTGAGGCACATGCTGTTGATTTTTAGAGCGTATATACTGTTAACGGAACCAAAAAGGCTACTGTGAGAAGCTTTATTTCCCAGAATCCCTTTGGTGGTGGCAGATTGATATGTTTTATTGCTAAAATGAGTTGCAAAAACACAAACGTTACAACTGCACAACTTGGAAGGCACCCAAATCTAAATCTCTCTGCATGTTACATCAGCCCCACCTGCAGTGCAACATGGTTTTGCCCAGTTGCTTGCTTCCTAGCAAGACGTTCATCATCTGCTGAACCACTCTGTCAGTCTCTCCATTGGTGGCCCATATTCAACCGTATTGAATTAAGAATACTTCTACTCACATATAAAGCTATTAACCAAATTACACCAATGTATATTTCTTCACTTATCTCAAAATATCTCCCAACTTGACCTCTCCGCTCTGCACAAGATCTGTGGCTTTCATCTGCACGGATTACTCGCTCCCATTCACAATTGCAAGACTTTTTTAGGGCAGCACCCACTCTATGAAATGCCCTCTTATGCACAATATGACGCTCCTCTAGCCTCCAAACTTTGAAGCATTCCCTGAAAACTCACTTCTTCAGGCAAGCCTATCAAATTCCTGTTTCTGCCCACATGACCTTCAGAAGCATTCATATCTAATAATTACATCCCATCAGGACTGTCTCTGCTATCTGGTTGGATCGCTATGCTATATATAGTGCCTATAGTTATGTATCCTTCCTCATTCCCTATAGATTGTAAGTGTGCGAGCAGGGCCTTCCTACCTTTATGTCTGACTGTTATTACCCAGTATGTCTTATCATTGTTGTTCCTAATTGTAAAGGGCAACAGAATATGCTGCGCTATATAAGAAACTGTAAATAAATAAATAAATGTGATGCAATGAAAAGAAAAATTATGTGTAGTGTTATTATATATAGTACCATGTCGGTCAAGCTACACACCCAGAAATATCTCTTACTTATTAGTACAATGTATTCATGTTTAGGAACTCCAGGAGATGTTGGAAAAACATAAGCTACAAAATGAAGCATGGCTGAGAGCAAGAGCAGAGGAAAATGACAAAGAAAGGAGAGAAATCTGTAAACTAAGAGTAAGTTGAGTAATATGCAGGACCTCATCAGGGCTCCTTTTGCCTGTATTATGCATGCTATTTCATATTGTTCTGATATTTACTTGTGCCATTTCAAAAAAAATACTTTAAAATAGTGCTACCCATGCTGTGGTATACAAAAATAAAGGGGTAACTGAGATAAAATAATGTACATAAATCTGTCAATTATGGCTACAAAACATATGAATTAGTGGCTCATAATTGCCTACTTTGAAACCTTCTTTCCGGGAGATTGTAGATGGTATATGAAGGCAGCCTTCAAAGCATGCCGCTGAAGGGGGGGAATAAGTGTCATACTCCACCTAAATGGCATGTCTAGCTCCGACCCTTGAGAGTGTCTATTGCAGCTCAGTGGTGTGTCCTGAAGTGGCAGGTGAATACTGAATTAATAAGTGCAGCATGCTGTGTATAGGTGGCTTGTGTAGTCACAAAAATTTGCTAATTTACATGACCATTGACACTGTCAGAGTTGTCATTTTGATTGAGTCAAATAAAGTATTTTTCTAACCTCAACTGTTTTGGCACACAGGGATCAGTGTCACCATACAAACAAGCAGAGGTCAGTGCCACCCTAGACACTAACACACACACACACACACACACACACACACACACACACACACACACACACACACACACACACACACACCACAGAGGTCAGTGCCAGCCTATGCACACACACGCACCAGTACCTAGATGAGCATCAGGATTCAGGCATCAACTCAACAGTGAAGATTTTAGAGGTCAATGGGAGAAGAATAGATGCGTGTGTGTGTGTAGAAGAGATAGTGCCCTGCCACCTAAACAGTACACAGAGTGCCCCCAGCAGTGCTACATCATCTCCGTTTAATAGGCAATGGCAGAGTCTGACTGCTGCTGGGAATCACTGCCATAGAGCATACAGCAATGGCTCCCATGCGGTGCACACAGGATGAAGCTTAGCCCGACAGCCTGTTACATATTTTATGGGCACGGACTGGGCCAATAACATGACCAGCCTTGCCGCCGCCCCCAGCACAGAACAGCACTCCGTTCCTTAGTGATTTCCTAGGCAGCAAAGTAAGAGTAAGCCACTTGCCTGGTGTACTGTACATTATGGGCAGTATTCAAATGATATATCACGTCCAATCTCATTTAGAAAGTGATCCCCGTTATCGCGTATAACGCACCTATAGTTATCAGGTTTAGCTGCGTAAAGAGTTGGGTGCCCTTGCTACCCCAGGGGTTGTAAGCTGAAATAATTATACCACGTCCTTCAGCAGAAACAGAACGACTGTGGAAGGGGTAAAAAGAATTGAATACCACCCTATGTCTAGCCTAGTATTTTCAGTTGTGTATCTTATTTATATATATATGTATATATATATATATATATATATATATATATACGAAAGGAAGTCTGGCACTCCTAGTTGCAGTGTATAACTTCGGTCGGTGCCCTCACAGTGAAAAAATACAAATGGAGGAAAGTGCGGCACTCGGCTCTTGATAAATACGTTTCAGTGCCTCCGCACTGTCGTCAGGTTTATTGGTTTAACCTGACGACAGTGCGGCAGCACTGAAACGTTGTTGAATCAATATTTGACTTTGTTATATTTATCAAGAGCCGAGTGCCGCACGTTCCTCCATTTGTATATATATATAGGTTGAGTATCCCTTATCCAAAATGCTTGGGACCAGACGTATTTTGGAATAATTGCATACCATAATGAGAAATCATAGTGATGGGACATAAATCTAAGCACAGAATGCATTTATGTTACATATACACCTTATATACACAGCCTGAAGGCAATTTTAGCCAATATTTTTTATAACTTTGTGCATTAAACAAAGTGTGTGTACATACACACAATTCATTTATGTGTCATATACACCTTATACACACAGCCTGAAGGTCATTTAATACAATACTTTTAATAACTTTGTGTATTAAACAAAGTTTGTGTACATTGAGCAATCAAAAAACAAAGTTTTCACTATCTCACTCTCATTCAAAAAAGTCCGTATTTCGGAATATTCCGTATTTCGGAATATTTGGATATGGGATACTCAACCTGTGTATATATATATATAAATTGCATTATTTGTCTGCTGGTATTTTACTAGCAGTTTCCATTAGTAATGATGACTTACTGATGTAGTGTGAAAAAAAAAATATTGGCTCAAGGGAAAAGCCCATGAGGATGCTATGAGGCCAGTAGTCAATCCAGACACCCTGGGGTATATTTACAAAGATTCGTGTTTTTGCCGTTTTGAAGGGTGTTTGAACTCGAATGGTATCGGGTGCATTTTACTGCAACTTTTTGAATCCTGATACGATCATTCACTAAGCTGCCGACTTTTCCCAATTCGTATTTTCCGATGTCGATGTGATTCGTAATGTTAGGCAGTGTTTTGCGGGAGTGATGAGTAAAACACTGCCTGACAAAACACAAGGAATCCCGGCCGGATCTGTGAGATCCGTGCAGGGCTTCATTGTGTACCTTAAAAAGGTGTTTTAAGTAGTAAAAAATCCGAAAAAAATTGCGTGGGGTCTCCCCTCCTAAGCACAACCAGCTTCGGGCTCTTTGAGCCGGTCCTGGTTGACAAAATATGGAGAAAAAAATGACAGGGGTTCCCCCATATTTCATCAACCAGCACCGGGCTCTGCGCCTCGTCCTGGTTCCAAAAATACGGGGGACAAAAAGCGTAGGGGTCCCCCGTATTTTTGAAACCAGCACCGGGCTCCACTAGCCAGGTACATAATGCCACAGTCGGGGGACACTTTTATACTGGTCCCTGCAGCCCTGGCATTACATACCCAACTAGTCACCACTGGCCGGGGTACCCTGGAGGAGTGGGAACCCCTTAAATCAAGGGGTCCCCCCCCCTCCAGCCACCCAAGGGCCAGGGGTGAAGCCCGAGGCTGTCCCCCCCATCCAAGGGCTGCGGATGGGGGGCTGATAGCCATGTGTAAAAAATGTGAATATTGTTTTTAGTAGCAGTACTACAAGTCCCAGCAAGCCTCCCTCGCAAGCTGGTACTTGGAGAACCACAAGTACCAGCATGCGGTTGAAAACCTGGCCCGCTGGTACCTGTAGTACTACTACTAAAAAAATACCCCCCAAAAAACAGGACACACACCGTGAAAGTATAAGTTTATTACATACATGCACACCTCCATAAATACATACTTACCTATGTTCCCACGAGGCTCGGACCTCTTCTCCATGTAGAATCCTTGGGGGACCTGTGAAAAAAATTATACTCACATAATCCAGTGTAGATTGTGTCCAAAGTATAATCTACGTACTTGGCAAAACAAAAAAATGGAAACCCGACCACGCACTGAAAGGGGTCCCATGTTTGCACATGGGCCCCCTTTCCCCGACTGCCTGGACCCCCCCCCCCCCCTGACTCCTGTCAAAGAGGGTCCCTTCAGCCAATCAGGGAGCGCCACTTCGTGGCACTCTCCTGATTGGCTGTGTGCTCCTGTAGTGTCTGTGAGGCAGCACACGGCACAGATACAATATAGCGCCTATGCGCTCCATTGTTGCCAATGGTGGGAACTTTGCGGTCAGCGGTGAGGTTACTTTCGGTCAACCGCATAGATAACCATGCACAGATCTCACTGATCCGTGCATGGTTATCCAAACTCGACTGGAAAAAGCAGGTCTATTTTTTTGCTGCTTTTTTTAACGTTAAAAAAAAAACAGACCCGCACTTGAGCACTCAGAGACTAACACCCAAATACGAATGAATAGTGAATGCCCGTATTGTATGAAATAACAGCCGTGTTTGACCACTGGTCTATTCATTCTATTTCTGAACTTTGATAATCAAACCATTACGAATAGTCCAAACACTGCCTAGATTGGTGCTTAGTGAATTCCCGGATTGGGACTTAGAAAAAAAAACACAAATCGGACAAACTCAAATTCTTAGTAAATTTTGGCCCCTGTAACCATGGGCCTCCACACAAGGACACCACCACTTTCCCCACTGCCAACCAATTCCCCAGTCTGGAGCAGCAGTGATACATGCAATATATTAAGAACATTGTGCCAGCGCTTTCATGCTGGTAAGGCAGTACCCATGTCAATCATATGGTAAAAGATAAACAGTTTTGTTCTTCTACTGTATGCATATGTAGCACTAGAGAGAATGCAAACATATATTTTTTAAGTGTGTTGAGCACTTCAGCACTACTGCAGTTGGATCTTCTGTCAAACCTCTGGCCACCATCCGCAGTGACCAGCCCTGCCAGGTCTCAGTGCATACCCCTCAAGCATCATGAGTTTGTTAGGACAGTCCTGCATTTTTGGGCACTGTCCTCTACTGACTCTGTGCTGCAGCTCCCGACGTGTTCCACAGCAGAATGGTGGCTCTGACCTTGTCAGTGCACACAGTGCCTTTTCATACACATCAGTGGGTGTGATCCTTCCCCCCCCCCCCCCCATTATTTGTAAACAAAAATATAAGTACAGTGTGATGGAGTCCTTATATATAACATAGGACCTAATTCAGCATGGATCGTTAATCTGAGAAATTGCAGTTGTCTGCAAGTAGAAAGGCGCCGCCCTGACAGAAAGAAAGAACTCCCCTGTGCAAATTTGCGAATGCATCGCAGATCGCTATACACTCACAGATGCATACGGAAATCCCGAAACATCGAAGAGTCTTTGCTGTCTGAGCAAATGTGAGTATGTTTGAGGCCTCTAATAATCTGGAAGTGGACCGCGTTCGCGTCACAGACCGTACCCAAAAATGCCTGGGCACGCCTGTGTTTTCTTTGACACACGCAGAAAATGGCAGGTTTTTGCCCAGAAATGCCGGCTTCCTGTCATTCAAACAGCGGCTGAATTGCAGTTACGATCTGTCACTATTCTGTCACTATTACCCCACACCCGTGTGCAATGCAAATGCTACACATGCGCGGTCATTCGATAATCGCTTCATTTGCGGATTCTTTAATTAGCGAACCCTGCTGAATTAGGCCCATGTTCACAAAATGCTTGTAAATGTGCTTGGTTTATGCCAAGTCATCATCCGAATACTTTGTATCTTTGTACTTGCCTCCTAGTAGGTGTATTATTAAATGAACAAGGGGGTAATAGCAATAATGCAGTTGTGCATGTGTTTGGTGTACAGTACAAGAGAGGTGAGCATTAGTGGCAGCACCATTAAAATATTCTTATATGGCCAGTACCTTAAAGTCTGCTTTATCCTTATCGTTACTATCATTATTAGTATGCTATCTAACATACAACATTTTTCTGCTTCGTGGTACACTGAGCTCCACAGGGAATGACATTGGGGGTGTAGAGTAGGATCTTGCTCCGAGGCACCAACAGGCTCAAAGCTTTGACCTTCTTCCCAGAATGCATAGTGCCGCCTCCTCTATAACCCCGCCTCCGTGCACAGGAGCTCAGTTTTGTAGTTGGTGCCATGCAGTAAGCAGGCACATAACAGGGGGGGCTGCTCCAGCAGCCCTGATAGAAGCTTTTAAAGAATACTGAAGACTTCAAGGGCTGCATCAGAGAAACTGACTGTGTTAGATGTCAGACAGACATCTCCTGCTGCAGCTCCATCACCTTCCCCAGCGGTGTTGTACACTCCCACGCCCTGGTTGCTGGGTACCTACAGCGGAGGCTCCGGTTTTCTTCCGTGTTAGTCATACACACGACCGCTGTTCTCCCGGATCACGTGTCCGCGCTCAGGGAAGAGATAAGGTGTCCCCTCGATGGGACCCGCTGTAAATCGCGATCCCTCGTGGCCGGTGGGAGGCGGGCCGTGCGCGCTGGTGTGGAAACTGTGGTAGTACAGGGACCCCACTAGACCACCAGGGCATGGGCACAGGTTGGTTTTCTCTCATAAAACCGTTTTATTAAGCCCCCAGTACCCGGTGGTGAAGTCCAGGAGGGGGATAAGGCTTTAACCTGTAGCCCCTCCCCCAGCCCCAGGGCGCCATTTAGAGTAAATGTTCCTGCCCTGGAGCTGCATATCGCTCTCTCTTCCTCACTCCCTGTCAGCGTTTGGGCACCATTATAGCAAGCAGAGCTGATCCTGGGACTGTTTGGGCAAATCCTCCTCTGTAAAGTATTCTACATGTCTGCTGACAGTGTTAGTTAAGAAAAAGTGCATTTAGTCAGGGTTATTTAATACAAGTACCCTGTGATATACATCCAGTCTTTACTGTGCATTGTTATATCTATTACGTATATAGCTATACATAGTACTACTCTGTATTGCTAGTCCAGTGCAGTTTTATTGCATGTCATAATTTCTGCATTGTACAAACTGTGACTCTGTGTGTGTGCATATAGCTGCTGTGTGACCTCCATTTCATGTATCTCACTCAGATTGCTATCCCTATATTCTATAACCTGAGGGGGCTAAGTGCGTCAGGTTTATCATAATATAGGTAGTTCACAGGATATACTCAGTGTGTATTTTTCTCTGTGATTTTTTGTCACCATATACCTCTTGAATTTCCTGTTTGTGCTGATACACTACACAGGGGGTTCTTGTCAAGTATTGTGCTGCTGAAATTGTACTGTGTTGCCTTGCATTGAGCTTTTGAATATGTCAGCTACAAAGGGCAATGGAGCTGGGGCTGATCCCACATTGCATGGTGTTGACGCTGCAGACACATTTGAGGATAACATAGCAGCTGAGGGTTCAAGTTCTGGGGGTTCCTTTCCCCCCAGTGAGACTGTAGCAACGGGGGTGCAAAATGACCCAACTTGGGCTACCTTCTCCACGCTATTGAATACGCTGGTAACTAGACTAAAGCCCCCTATGGGACCTCCTGTGCCGGTACAACTGCTTATGGTCCCCGCGGTTAACCCGCCATGGGCAGATCAACTGTCCAATGAGTTACAGCAATTGAACCAATCACTGACTGCTCAAAAGTCTAACTCTCGCCCGTCTAAGACCAAGGGGTCATCTAAGCGGGCAATTACTTCCTCACAATCCACCAACGTCCCAGACACCTCGTCTGATGAGTATGGCGTTTATACAGACCCCACAGATTCTGATCCTGATGCTTCTGATGGGGAAGTTGTTTCGCAGGTGGATGTTCCTGACTTGTTAGACGCTATCAGGCTCACTCTTCAAGTTGATGATGAACCGGAGCCTGACACTGCCCCTAAGAAACCGGACAGGTTTGTACGTCAGAAGGTGGTTAAACAAGTTTTACCTCTGAACATTTAGTTGACATATGTCAGGAGTCCTGATAAAATCCAGGAAAGAAGTTCACGCATCACAAGAAGATGCTGGCTCGCTACCCCCTCGCTGCGGAGCTTAGTAAAAATTGGGAAACACCCCTGCCAGTGGAGTCGCAAGTGGCGTGGCTGGTAGTATCCTCAGCTCTGCCTGTAACTACAGTCACGTCCTTGAGAGAGCCGATAGATAAGCGTGTGGAGGGTTGTTTGAAGGCAATCTACACCCAAAACGGTGCGGTGCATAGGCCCACTATTGCAGCGACATGGACTGCAGAAGCTGTGGAAGCGTGGGCTCAGGAGCTGGAGGCAGAGTTGCCTTCCAATGCTTCTGATCATGCTAGACAATGCCTGTCGTATATTGTTACAGCGTCTCATTACATTAAAGAGGTGGCTTCTGATGCCGGTATTCTGGTGGCCAAGGCTTCTACTACATCCATTTTGGCTCGCCGAATTCTCTGGTTACGGTCCTGGTCTGTGGACATGGACTCTAAGAAAACCCTGGAGGTACTCCCCTTCAAAGGAGACATTCTTTTCGAAGAAGACCTCAACAAGATAGTGGCTGACTTAGCATCTGCTAAAACAGCATGTCTTCCTAGTACTGCTACTGCGGTGCCGAAGGCTAAGAGTACTTCCTTTTGCTCCTTTTGTCCTTCAGGGAAAGCAAAAGGTCAGGTGTACCCAAAACAGGTTCGCACTTCCAAACCCAATAAGCCCAAACCCAAACGGGCCTGGGCTGCCCGTCAGCATGCTTCCAAAACTGACAAGCCTGCTGCATGACGGGGCGGGCCTCCTTCTGGGGGATCCCAGAGTGGGGGGCTGACTTCTAGGGTTTACCCAGGAATGGTTGAAGACCACTTCCGATGCCTGGGTACGGGAAGTCGTCACTCGAGGTTACGCCGTATCCTTCAAGAATCGTCCCCCTCATCGATTTTGCCTGACAGACATCCCTTCGGATCAGGTGAAGGCAAAGACTCTTCATTCGGTAGTACAGTCCCTCCTGTACAGGTGCCTCTGGCTCAGAGAAGCAAGGGGCACTACTCACCGCTGTTCCTAGTCCGAAACCGAATGGGTCTTCCCGGCCCATTCACAACCTCAAGTCCTTGAACAAATTTGTGAAGGTCTCCAAGTTTCGTATGGAAACTCTTCGTTCTATTGTTCTGGCCTTGGAGCCTGGGGACTATATGGTCTCACTGGACATAGAGGATGCTTACCTGCATATTCCCATTGCAGTGTCGCATCAGCAGTACCTGAGGTTTGGGGTTGGCAACCTCCATTACCAATTTCGGGCGTTACCTTTTGGTTTGACCACAGCTCTGCGAGTCTTCACCAAGGTCATGGCGGTAATGACAGCTGTATTCTGCCGTCAAGGGGTCAGGATCCTACCATACTTGGACGATTTGTTGATCCTGGCAAATTCCCTAGAGATTTTCTTATGCCATCTGGATCTGACTATCCAGTTTCTGCAAGCCCACGGGTGGCTCATCAACTGGAAGAAATCCTCCCTGGTCCCTGCTCAGAGCATGGTGCACCTGGGGGCGTTGTTGGACACTCACAACCAGCGGTTGTTCTTGTCTCAGGAGAAAGTCCTGAAGCTTCAGGACAGGATTCAATGCTTCCTATCTCGTCCGCAAGTGTCGATACATTCAGCAATGCAAGTGCTAGGTCTCATGGTGTCGGCTGTCGACATGGTGGAGTACACTCAATTCCATTCCAGCCCTCTCCAGAGGCTGATACTTGCCAAGTGGGATGGCCTGCCTCCCCAGATCAGGTCTCAAATGATCTCATTGTCAGCGGAGGTCCATCTGTCACTGAGCTGGTGGCTTCAGGACCAACGATTGAGCAGGGGTCGTCCCTTCTGGATCTCCAACTGGGTCCTTCTGATGACGGACGCCAGTCTGAGGGGTTGGGGTGCGGTGTTGGAGCAACACTCCCTTCAGGGTCGGTGGACCAAGAAGGAGTCTCTCCTCCCGATAAACATTCTGGAATTGCGGACGGTGTTCAACTCTTTGAACTTGGTTCAGCATTTAATACAGAACAGACCTGATCAAGTACAGTCGGACAACGCCACCATGGTGGCGTACATCAGTCATCAAGGTGGCACTCGAAGCCGCATGGCAATGAGGAAAGTATCACATATTCTTCAGTGGGCGGAACGCCATCTGCCAGCCATATCGGCAGTGTTCATTACGGGGGTCCTAAACTGGGAAGCGGACTTTCTCAGTCATCAGGGCGTACTCGCTGGAGAGTGGAGCCTCCATTCAGAAGTGTTTTCAACTCCTCGTGGACAAATGGGGCCTTCCAGATGTGGACCTGATGGCATCTCAACACAATCACAAGGTTTCAGTATTCGAAGCTAGGACAAGGGATCCTCAAGCAGTGTTCGTGGACGCTCTGGCAATTCCATGGAACTTTCAGCTGCCATACGTGTTCCCTCCGGTGTCACTCCTGCCCAGAGTAATAAGGAAGTTAAAGCAAGAAGGGGGAATCCTACTTCTGATCGCTCAGCGTGGCCCAGCCGGCATTGGTTCTCAGACCTTCAGGGTCTCTCGATAGAGCGTCCCCTTCTACTTCCGCAGCGCCCAGATCTCCTCGTTCAGGGCCCCTGTGTATATCAGGATTTAGCCCGATTGGCTTTGACGGCGTGGCTCTTGAAGCTTCCGTCTTAAGGGCCAAAGGATTTTCTGAGGCGGTCATTCAAACCATTTTGAAGGCCCGTAAACCGGCTTCTGCTCTTATTTATCATAGGGTCTGCAATTATTACTTTGCTTGGTGCGCATCTAACAATCATGACGCTTACAAGTTTAGTACGGCCAAACTTTTGGCCATTCTACAACAAGGTCTGGACTTGGCCTTCGCCTGGCCTCCATCAAGGTTCATATTTCTGCTTTGTCGGTTTGGTTTCAGAGAAAAATTGAGCCCTTACCTGATGTGCATACGTTCACTCAGGGTGTGTTGTGGATTCAACCTCCTTATGTCTCGCCGGTGGCTCCTTGGGACTTGTCGGTGGTTCTGGAGGCGTTGCAAGAGTCGCATTTTGAGCCTCTTGAATCTGCAGACCTTAAGTGGCTTTCTCTTAAGGTATTGTTTCTGCTGGCTATTGCCTCTGACAGACGGGTGTCGGATTTGGGTGCCTTGTCTTGCAGGTCACCATATCAGATTTTTCACCGTGATCGGGCAGTTCTTAGAACACGTTCCGGGTATTTACCTAAGGTGGTGTCTTCTTTCCACCTTAATCAGGAGATTGTGGTACCGGCCTTTGCCTCTCCTGATTTCTCTTCCAAAGAACGGTCTTTGGATGTGGTGCGGGCTCTCCGTATCTACTTGAAGAGATCCACCTCCATCAGGAAGTCGGATTCTCTCTTTGTTCTGTTTGGTTTTCACAAACGTGGCTGGCCTGCTCACAAGCAGACCCTGGCCAGATGGATTAGAATGGTGATTGCACATGCTTATGTACAGGCTGGCCTTCCAGCTCCTGCTACCATCAAGGCCCATTCTACTCGGTCGGTTGGACCTTCTTGGGCAGCCCACCGTGGTGCGACCCTTGAACAATTGTGCAAGGCAGCTACGTGGTCATCAGTGAAAACGTTCATAAGGTTCCATGCCTTTGATACTTCCGCCTCCCAGGATGCTTCCTTTGGACGCCGGGTTCTTGTGCCCGCTACAGTGCGTCCCCTCCCATAAGGAACTGCTTTAGGACATCCCCAATGTCATTCCCTGTGGAGCCCAGTGTACCCCGGAGCAGAAAACGAGATTTATGGTAAGAACTTACCGTTGTTAAATCTCTTTCTACGAGGTACACTGGGCTCCACAGGGCGCCCACCCTGACGCACTTAGTTTCTTTGGGTTGGTATGGCATTAGCCGCTGACACTTTCTCCTGTCATGAGAGTGTGGTGTATGTGGCTACTAACAGTTGTCGTCTCTTTTGCCTGCTACTGCATTGGACTGGTTAACAAAAACTGAGCTCCTGTGCACGAAGGCGGGGTTATAGAGGAGGCGGCGCTAGGCATTCTGGGAACAATTAAAGCTTTGAGCATGTTGGTGCCTCGGAACATGATCCTACTCTACACCCCAATGTCATTCCCTGTGGAGCCTAGTGTTCCTCGCAGAAAGGGATTTAACAACAGTAAGTTCTTACCATAAATCTCGTTATTGGTTGGCAGGGCTGGCTCCAGGCATGTTCGACTTGAGCGCCCGCGCATGGCGCCACCCTTAAAGGGCGCCGCACGCTGGTGCCGCCATGTTGGAGCCTGGAGCCGGCCTTGTCCTTTGCTAAAGTTATCTGTGCGTGCTGTGCAGCACCGGTGTCTGATGTCAAACACCGGCACCGCATAGCGCGCACAGATCACTTACAGGCACCGCCAGCAGCACTCCCCCTCCCTCATCGCCGGCACAGCAGGTACTCTGGTGGCATATGTGGCACTGTGGGGGGCATTAATGTACCTGGCACTGTGGGGGCATATCTGGCACTGTGGGGGCATTAATGTATCTGGCACTGTGGGGGGCATTAATGTATCTGACACTATGGGGGCATTTCTGGCACTGTGGGGTCATTTATTTATCTGGCACTGTGAAGGCATATCTGGCACTGGGGGCATTAATGTATCTGGCACTGTGGGGGGCATTAATGTATCTGGCACTGTGGGGGCATATCTGGTACTGTGGGGTCATTAATGTATCTGGCACCGTGGGGGGCATTAATGTATCTGGCAATGTGGGGGCATATCTGGCACTGTGGGGGCATTAATGTATCTGGCACTGTGGGGGGCATTAATGTATCTGGCACTGTGGGGGCATATCTGGCACTGGGGGCATTAATGTATCTGGGACTGTGGGGGGCATTAATGTATCTGGCACTGTGGGGGCATATCTGGTACTGTGGGGGCATTAATGTATCTGGCACTGTGGGGGGGGGGCATTAATGTATCTGGCACTGTGGGGGCATATCTGGTATTGTAGGGGGCATTAATGTATCTGGCACTGTGGGGGGCATTAATGTATCTGGCATTGTGGGGGCATTAATGTATCTGGCACTGTGGGGGGCATTAATGTATCTGGCACTGTGGGGGCATATCTGGCACTGTGGGGGGCATTAATGTATCTGGCACTGTGGGGGGCATTAATGTATCTGGCATTGTGGGGGCATATCTGGCACTGTGGGGGGCATTAATGTATCTAGCACTGTGGGGGGCATTAATGTATCGGGCACTGTGGGGTCATTTATCTATCTGGCACTGTGGAGGCATATCTGGCACTGGGGGCATTAATGTATCTGGCACTGTGGGGGGCATTAATGTATCTGGCACTGTGGGGAATATCTGGTACTGTGGGTTCATTAATGTATTTGGCACTGTGGGGGGCATTAATGTATCTGACACTGTGGGGGCATATCTGGCACTGTGGGGGCATTAATGTATCTGGCACTGTGGGGGCATATCTGGCACTGTGGGGTGATTTATCTGGCACTGTGGGGGCATATCTGGCACTGGAGGCATTAATGTATCTGGCACTGTGGGGGCATTCCTGGCACTGTGACGGGCATTAATGTATCTGGCACTGTGGGGGGCATTAATGTATCTGGCACTGTGGGGGCATATCTGGCACTGTGGGGTGATTTATCTATCTGGCACTGTGGGGGCATATCTGGCACTGGGGGCATTAATGTGTCTGGCACTGTGGGGGGCATTAATGTATCTGGCACTGTGGGGGCATATCTGGCACTGTGTGGGCATTTATGTATCTGGCACTGTGGGGGCATTTATGTATCTGGCACTGTGGGCAGGGCCGTCTTTTCGTATGGGCTCAATGGGCTCTTGCCCAAGGGCCCCAGGAGTCTAAGGGCCCTAGGCTGATAGCTGAGGGTCCCCTCTTTCCAGGGATACCAGATTTTTGAAAATTGGCCCTGGGGAACCGGAGATATCTGACTTCGAAGCAGTGGTCCCCATCCAAGACTGTTCATTGCTCTTCCCAGCCAGAAATCTCAGGTTGTGTCTGACTTAGAGTTTATTTGAGGGTATTCTCCAAAAGATGGGACTCTCCCCTTTCAGTGGATACTGGCAGCTTGTCTCTATTATGCCCAGAACTGGAGATATCAGCCTTCAAGCAGCTGGTCCCTGCTTCATCTCCACACATCTGGTTTGCAGTTTTATATTTTTGCCAGTGGATTGCTCTGGCTCCTGAAATCTGATCCCCAAGTCCCCAGAACCTCCTGAAAGGTGGGACTCTCTAGTTTTTATCGCATTCAAAACTAAGAAATCTATTTCCAGGAACTGGAGATATCTGCAGTCAACCAAGCTTCCCTCCAGGGCCAGATCCAGGGGAGGGGAGGGGGGGGGGGGGGGGGGGCGGGCGAACGCCCCCCCTAACTGTCATAGCCCACTTACATGAGGTGGGGGCTGCTGCCAGGTGATGGTGTGTGGCTGCACTAACATCCCTCCCCATCCTACGTGTCCCTGTGGCCCCTAGCCCCATCTGCCATAATCACATGCCGTCACCCCTACCTTGGGCAGTGTGTGCCGCCCATCGGTGTGTTAGTAGTTACATGTGCCCAGTGTGTGTGTGTGCTACATAAGAAGTACATGTGCAGCCTAGGAATGCTTTCTATGCTCTTTAGAGCATTAATTGACAGTTGGTACAGGAAGTGGGAGGAGTAATGAATGTAGGGGAGGAGTCAGGAATAAATAAACCGCTCCCCCTAAAAGAAAAGTCTGGATCCGTCCCTGCTTCCCTCCCACCGGAAAATGATTAATATTAAGTCCACTCCACTGCGTATTACACACCCCCTACCACCCTGGAAGTCATGGAAGTCATGTACCAGGGCCCCTTGATTCAGCCCAATGCCTCTTCTACAGTTTAGTGCTCTCCCTCCCACCCCATCTTACACCATCTGTGCAGTAAAGTAGTAATTACCAGAAATGACTGCTCCAGCTCCTACATGCTGAGCGGAAGATAGAACACCCCCTACCGCCCATGGGACATCAATGCTGCCACTGATAGCACCCCCCACCCCTACCACTGGAGGATGGTTTGGGGGCCCAGTGCATTGCTATGCCCAGGGGCCTACACTGCTGTTAAGACGGCCCTGACTGTGGGGGCATATCTGGCATTGCTGGGGGGCATGTCATGTGCATCTGGCACTGCTGGGGGGCATGTTGTGCATCTGGCACTGCTGGGGGGCATGTCATGTGCATCTGGCACTGCTGGGGGGCATGCCATGTGCATCTGGTACTGCTGGGGGGCATGTCATGTGCATCTGGCACTGCTGGGGGGTATGTCATGTGCAGCTGGCACTGCTGGAGGGCATATCATGTGTAGCTGGCACTGCTGGGGGCATGTCATGTCTATCTGGCACTGCTGAGGGGTATATCATGTCTATCTGGCACTACACTACTGTAGACATTATGTGTATCTGGCATTATACTGGAGACATTATGTGTAGCTGGCACTATACTGGAGACATTGGGGGTAATTCCAAGTTGATCGTAGCAGGAATTTTGTTAGCAGTTGTGCAAAACCATGCGCACTGCAGGGGAGGCAGATATAGCATGTGTAGAAAGAGTTAGATTTGGGTGGGTTATTTTGTTTCTGTGCAGGGTAAATACTGGCTGCTTTATTTTTACACTACAATTTAGATTGCAGATTGAACACACCACACCCAAATCTAACTCTCTCTGCACATGTTATATCTGCCCCCCCCCCCCCCCCCTGCAGTGCACATGGTTTTGCCCAACTGCTAACAAAATTCCTGCTGCGATCAACTTGGAATTACCCCCTTTGTGTGTAAGGAACACTACTGTGGCTGTTATGTGTAAGGCTGCTAATTGTGTGCGTAGAGGGGGTGTGAAAATATATTTATTTATAGTTTGATAATATGAAGTTGCAAGGCCACGCCCACTTTTCCAGAGGCCACATCCACTTTTCCAGGAGCGCGCATAGACGATGTAAGGGGCCGCTTTTACATTTTCTCGCTCAGGGTGCTAGTAAGCCTGGAGCAGGCCCTGTTGGTTGGCTCTTTGTTCATATGGTACTGTGAAAAAGATTGTGGTGCTATAAGATATATATAAGATAGGAAAAATAATGGATAAATAATGCATAGTAGTTTATGGCCCAAATCCTAAAAATTCCAGCAAACTCGTCACTCATCTGTTGTAACAACTTTAGTCTTAAAAAAGAAACAAATACAAAACCTTTAAACACTATACAGTCTGTATAATATGCAAGTATATTATAATCATAATTCACACGTGTATTTAATTGCTCCTTAGGAGGAAATTCTTCTACAACAGAAAAAGTTGAAAGAAGAAGAGCAAATGGTTGAAAAACGCAATCAGCAGTTGATTTCCATCCTGCTGCAGTTCAAAGGAATGTAAAGACTTTGAAAAATGCATTCATTTCAGTGGTAAAGGCAGCAAGTTAATTCCATTATTTTTCCACTTTATAGTGATCAGTTTGTACTTCTTATCAATCTAACTCTTACCAAAAAGGGTCAGTTTCTTCTACATATTTTATATTCATATCATTCATTTACAAATACTCTTAAAAAAATGAAATAAAAGTATATGCACAGAAAATAAAAATAAAATGCAGCAGTATGTTCTTCACAGACTTGTTTCATATTATTTAATGTTTGTTAAATGATGCAAAACAAACATTAAGGGTCTGAAAACACTTTTCTTTTTGCTTCATTTAAATATATTTCATGGGGAAAAAGACTTGGAAGGACTTTCTAGGGACTATTTACATAAATGTAGTTGTGTTACTTTAATCTTTTTATGTGAAAAGAAATAGGTTTCATATTAGCCAGAGAACACAACAGACCAAGGGCGGAACTACTGGAGACAATAAAGGTGGTCACCTACGGACATCAGCCCTAGTTTTGATTGTTAATTGTGGGCGTGTTTGCCTGGTAAGGTATTGACAAGGGGGTAGTGAGTGTGTGTCTGTGTGCTGCTGAATACAGAAGGGTGGTGACTCACCCAGCAGCTGCCTTACTGCTGCTACCACTGCTCCCAATGACCACCGTCTCACTCCTCAGCACTGTGGGAGAGATATAAGGTGTGGGAGCTGGAACACGGAGCTCCAGACACTGCTGAGCTGCCACCTGTAAAGGAGCCAGGTGCACTCTTAATAAAAACATTACAGCAGGCGCCCGGCAAATGGACACTGTGGCAATCTGCGCTTTCTGTGGCAGCACCAGCCATACAGCCCTAGTTAATGCCATGCCCTAACCCTACCCCTAGTGCCTAAACCTTCCCTCCAATAGCCTAACCCTCCTTTCGCACAGCCTAACCCTAACGGCATTCTGAGAGTATCGGCATTCCACATGTCAACATCTTAAACAAGGTCGACATCATAACTTTTGATAATAGTGTTGCCAATGGTGGCAGCCTACTTAGGCAATGGGTATTAGGGTAGCAAAAACTGGTATGTTTTCTTTAAGTTTCAATGCATTTTATCTCAGCAGTGCAGAATTCCTCTGGGAAATGTGTATGCTTGAGAGAACAAGGGGTACATTTGGTTGGGCATTTATTTGTAAATATGATTTTTAATTAGTTGTTTAGTAAAGCCAGTTCTATACCCATTAAAGGGGAAGAGACTAGTTACAGTAAATATTTTATATTTATGAGGGTAGTTTAAGAAGTAAGGTAACAAGACCTCTCACGTGTGTTATGGTCTTTATTTCATTCTAATTTCCCACCAGGCCAGAGCAGATAGATCACTCCCCCCCCCTCCCTCATGGCCATTAGACTGCACCTCATATCATTCAATATGGTGATGTATGGTGATAACATCATGTCACAGAAACAGGTTTAGGTTTGGCACACTGCATTTCATAATGACAGCAGGACAGACATTCAAGGCGTGCAGCAATCTGGACAGCCAAGCACATCTACCACAGGAAGCAGGCTGTCCTGCCATTATCAAAGGCATTGCACCAAACACAAACCTGTTTCTGTGACATGACCTTATCCCTGTACAGCTCAACATGTTGGCAATGAATCTCAGCTGCTGATGTGCCTTCAGACACAGAAATCTAATCACACTATGCACTTCAATATTTGACCATGTTTCCTCTAGCTCCGCCATCTTACAACTGCTGTAGGGACAGTATGACTGATGAGGTGCAGTGTAATGGCTGTGAGAGGAAGCAGAGGCCTACCTGTTCTGGCCTGGTGCGAAATTTGAATGAAATAGAGAACATTACACACGTGAGAGGTCTTGTTACCAAACTTATTGAACTATCCTCGTTTATTTACTGAACAATCAAAATCTTCTACAAGATATATATATATATATATATATATATATATATATATATAGAGTAGCAGAGACCTAGGCGCTTTAGTACAGGTGTGCAGTGATAAGATAATATTAAAAAACACTCCTTAACCCCTTTCAGAGTAGCAGCTCATAATGCAAAATTTGTGTATGGTATACACATAGACAAAAATAGGTAGTAGAGAAAATAAGCGCTTCTGAGTGTAACAACGGATTATAGAGGAAATAGCCAGGTGGGTGTAATTATAACCAATAACACTTATCTGGTTTTCAAAGAACTTCCAACGAATGTTCATCATTTTTGGATTAACATGTAAAGAGAAAAACACAACAGAACATAGTGTGTACCGTTCTCACAATCAAATAATATAATTTGCAGTGAAGGGCAATAGATTAGTGAACATGCTTATTCCCAATTAAACATATTTAATAGCCCAGACATTTAAAAAAAATAATACCAATTTAATATACAAAGACACACAATGGCTAGACAACACACGTACAAGATCAAACGTTTTTAAAAAGCTTATCTGTCCATCTAAAAGGGGACACAGCAGCAGACAGTCCCAATGGATATAAAATAGCCAGAGAACATGCGTACAGGAAATTAAAAGTTCAAACGCTTATCTGTCCATTTGAGGAGTTCAGCAGCAAAACAGTCCCAACGCGTTTCGTCCGTCAGAGTCTTTTTCTGCAAGCCCCAACAGGTAAATTTTTAAGGGTGGTGGCCTTATGGGGGATTTAACAAAGTCATCGAGTCAATGACTAACATTTCAAAATCATAGCTGGCCAAGTGAACACATCTAAAAGACAGAAAATAAGCCAAAGAACAATAGGGTGGCAGGGGGAAAGGGAAAGGGGAAGGTGTTTTCTAATACACAGGTACAGTATAATGGCTGCAGTGATAAGATGCTTTAACAGCGATTTCTTACACTTGGTCAATTTAAAATTTAATAGCATTAACAATCTATAAGCTTTGGTCAGTAGGAATGCCCACCACTGACTGTGTCCTTGGGTAGCCAAATTACTGCTTGCCAAAAGACTTCAATCACAGGGCAATCCCATCAAATTAGCAAAGATGAACCTGGTGAGAAAACATTCAGATGAATAGGGAGAATCATTTTTAGGCAAAATGAGTAGCGCCTTAACCAATTCTATAGTTCAAAAATCCAACTCATGTATCAAAAATAACACTGTTTAATAGAATAAATAACAAATCAATTACATAGACAATTGACAGTAAAATTATATTGGATAGAGCAGTGAAAATATCACTTAAAATTATAAACAACATATAAATGCATAAAGTGCCCTTCAGGTTGTGAGGCAAGAGGTCTGGCCTGTGTTCCTTAGTGTCCCAGTGGGTCCGCTGATGTCATGAACATTTTGCATTGTGGACTGAAGGACAATCAAAAGTGAAAGGCACAGAATAATCCCTTTATGAAGCACTTAAAATTCCACGGCAGATGTACGGAGTCCAGCTTGCATATATTTGATGGCTGGTATCCTATTGCAGTATATCTAAAGTCTCTTGCGTTACAGGATGTGATATGTGGCACAGTGTAGACAGTAGCTATAGTTATACAGCTGGAAGGTGAAACTGCCATGTTAAGTCTATATTTATGTTCAGCTGGGCATTGGAGCTGGCTGCAATGTATAGTCTTAGATAAAAGGTCACTCACAGATATATTACTGCTGCAGCTGCTCTGGCTATATCATGCTACTGGCGTCACACACATAGGTTCTAACATGTACGGCTGCCGTCTGATAAATGTGTGTGAACAGCTATTAGGAATAAAGTACAGGCAAAACTCACTGTATGTGCCAAAGGCCCGCTGACAGCTGCTGCTCCGTAGAATGTCTCTATGAGGGGTCCCCGCTGTGATGCTAAGGGTGCAAGAAGCTGTCAGTGCAGGAGCCTCTTTCTGTGTGACTGTGGTGCTTGATAGGCAATATAAGCTCCTGCTCAGTGGACGGTCCCTGGGAGGAATCTCTGCTGCCAGCTGATAAGATCAAACAATCTGTCTTGGAGTAATCCTTGACTCCTCCCTCTCCTTCAAACCACACATTCAGCACCTATCACAAACCTGTCATTTTCATCTCAAAAATATTTCCAGGATCAGACCCTTTCTCACCCAGGATGCCACCAAGATCATTATCCAATCACTGGTCATCTCCAAACTGAACTACAGCAGTCTCCTTCTGAATGGTATCCCTAACACATACATCTCTCCACTCCAATCTATCCTCAATGCTGCAGCCCGGATCATCCACCTCCCCTCTGTTAAGAAGCCCTTCACTGGCACACCTTCAGAATTCATTTCAAGCTTCTCACACTCACTTACAAAGCCCTCACCCACTTCTCTCCTAGTTACATCTCTGACCTTATCTCCCTTTACACTCCTGCCCGTCCTCTTCACTCTACTAATGCACGCCGCCTCTCCTGCCTTCTGATTACCTCCTCCCACCCCAAACTCCAAGATTTTACATGTGCTCCTCCCTTTTTCTGGAATTCTCCACCTCCCTACAAAACTTCAAACGGTCTCTCAAGACACAGTTCTTCCCCAAACCCAGCCGTCTCTCATCCTAAGACCTCTGTGGCCCACGCTCACTTTCTACCCAATCTGTGTCACCCCTGTCTGTGTGCCCCTCCCCTTTAGAATGTAAGCTCTCACGAGAAGGGTCCTCTTCCCTCATGTGCTTTTACGTCTCTTGCTTAACCTATCTTCTTTTCAATACTCTCTTTGACGACACCAAATATCTCAGTTTTCTGCCACCCTGATACTTATTTCAGTGCGGTTTACTGATGTAGCTATGTTTATATACCCTGTACTTGTCCTACATTGTATTGAACTGTAAGTCACTGTCTTCATGTTTTGCTTATCTGTTTACTCTACAATTGGGCGCTGCGGATCCCATGTGGTGACATATAAATAAATAATAATAATATTAATAATAAGTAGTGCTGGAGTCTTTTTCCTGGATCTCTTGGGTTTAGCAGGCCGTAGAAGTCACAATAGGAAATACAGAGCTGTGCAGGGAATCAGCTCTATCTACTCATAAACTTGTTTCAATCTCCCCTGAGAGTTTCATCAGAAAGTGGGAAAAGAATTTGCTTGGGACATTGGGGCTCCTATACCACCTAGATAGAAACGTATAATGTGTCTCAATAACCAAATAAAATGTATAAGGTTACTACAGTAGGTCCAAAATTCAAAAGCTAGCAACTCTGAATGCAGAAAATTACCAGGTCAGTGCTTAATGCCAATGATGTACACAAAAGTTTATAAAACAATTTATTAGACAAACTAAAAACATATACCAAATTAAAATTGATTAGACCACAGCATAATAATCATATAAAACTGAGGTATCTGAAACCTCTGAGATAAACAATAGTATACACTAATTGTAAACAGTAGAAGGCAGTCGCAAAACCTTATGTGAGAATGACCCTCTGTTTGATTTTATCCGTGTTTGAATAATTGCCCATGATATAAGCACAGATGAATCTTATACGTCCGTGCATATAAATGTCCTCAATTAATACGGGTTTGATCACAGCTGAAAAATGTTCATCAACTTAAAGGTCCACTGGATGTATAAACGGTGCACAAATATAAAGTTGTATAATAACTGCTACTCACAGTGTATATAGAATTGTCCTTGCTGCACCTCATGTGTTGTATAAAGCCGCTCTATGGTGGTCATTCCGAGTTGTTCGCTCGCAAGCTGCTTTTAGCAGCTTTGCACGTGCTAAGCCGCCGCCTACTGGGAGTGAATCTTAGCTTATCAAAATTGCAAACGAAAGATTCGCAATATTGCGAAAAGACTTCTCTGTGCAGTTTCTGAGTAGCTCGAGACTTACTCTGCCAGTGCGATCAGTTCAGTGCTTGTCGTTCCTGGTTTGACGTCACAAACACACCCAGCGTTCGCCCAGACACTCCTCCGTTTCTCCAGCCACTCCCGCGTTTTTCCCAGAAACTGTAGCGTTTTTTCGCACACACCCATAAAACGGCCAGTTTCCGCCCAGAAACACCCACTTCCTGTCAATCACACTCCGATCACCAGAACGAAGAAAAAACCTCGTAATGCCGTGAGTAAAATACCTAACTGCATAGCAAATTTACTTGGCGCAGTCGCACTGCGGACATTGCGCATGCGCATTAGCGACTAATCGCTCCGTTGCGAGAAAAAAATAACGAGCGAACAACTCGGAATGACCCCCTATATCACCCTATGCACGGGTGAGACATCCGTCAGCGGCACAATCCGTCAGCGGCACAGTCAAGCAGGGAGCCGCTCTCCACCGTCCGGCACAATGTAGATGCACCAGTCCGCTGTTCTGCACCCCCAGCACAGTGGAAATAGTGCTCGCCAGGGCAGGGTGTAAGGCGTTCCCAGTGCAGTGGAGAAAAGTAAGTGGTGCAGTCTTGTTAGAGATGAGCAATTGCCGGCAAATGCTGTGATCAGCTGCTGTGAGGACAAAGCCTTATTCTTGTGGGCAATAAGGGTATTGGCGACCCCTTCTCTCTGTACCCTCAATGCGTTTCTCCGCACCCCAGGCAGCTTCTTCAAGAGGCAGAGTGTTCTCCTCTGAGCATTTATTTCATTCTTTTATACCCTGTCCTTTGTAATTAGTAAGAACAGGTGTATATAGAGTCTCAGCAGGTGTAATACAATTATCACTCTCATATAGCAGTGTTTAGCTCAGAGTATCACTAAAGTGGTCTATTTAAATAATAACAAAAAGTGACATTTATAAATAATTAATAATATTATACTAGTACATATAAAAAATACACATATATAAAGCAAATACTTATGCAATGCGGACAGAATAAGAGACTTTAAATTTATATTTATATAATTTCTCCAGCCTCGTGCAGCCTCTAGCAATAGGAATATATTTACTCAGTTTTATAAATAACAAATTCATAATAGTATAGTCTTTATTTTATATTCTTTATTTTCTAAACTACACGAACCTCTAATATTTTTGTTGCATTTATATAGCGCAGTGCAGGGTATCAGGCTCTGCATCTCTGCACATGCGCTCACAAGGTACTATACATATACCAATATCTATTAGGATTAAAACAATTAAAAAACAAAACAACTCCATCGCTATATATCGATATCATTATTATCGCAGATTTTGAACCTTCCCATTTAGTTAGTTTATATAACCTCCAACTAAAAGACTATTATAGAATAGGGTCCTACACGCCAGTGCCCAAAGCCGCGAGCAGACCATAGAGGAGGCATGCCGCTAGCAATATAGAGACAATGCCAAATCTGGTCGCAGTCGTGGGCACCGGCCAAAAAATACACCCACATGGGGGTGCATTTACAAAAGGGACCATAGAGAGTAAGGGGAGGCCAAAAATTGGAGAGAAGGAAAAAGTGTATGAATAGGAATTAGTGATACAGGGAAAGAGAAGAAAACCAAAAAGAGCACACACACAACGCTGCATGGATCTTACACTCATCTAAATGAATTCAAGGTCTATTGTTTCATTTAGCCCTTGTGGCTTCAAAGTCAGCAATCTCCAAATCCATGCAGCTTCTTGACGGCATAATGTTCTAAAACGATCCCCTCCTCTTGGGGTAACCTTGATCTGTTTAAGACCAATTAATTGCAAACAAGTGGGATTACTGGCATGGACTTCTGTGTAAGGGCGTGAGACACTGTGGTTCATATAGCTTTTAAGGATATTTCTCCTATGCTCCATGAATCGCAGTTTTAGTGCCCTAGTCGTGCGTCCCACATAATGTAATTGACATGAGCAACGCAACAAATAGATTACAAAGTGCGAGCTACAGTTGATAAATGATTGGATCTTAAATTCTGTTTTTGGTACAGCGATGGGGACCAGGTTCGCACCGAGTTTTGCAAATATCTATATGGGTGACCTCGAGCAGGTCCATATGTGGGAGGGCCCATACTCGGCGAACCTGGTCCTCTATTGTCGCTATATTGACGATTTGTTCTTTATCTGGAAGGGGGATGATACCACTATCACTAATTTTGTTGAATTTTTAAACACTAATGAATATGGTTTATCCTTCACTTGCACACACCATCCTTCACGTATTCATTTTCTGGACATTACGGTGGAGGTGGTAGAGGAAAAGTTGATGGTGTCAGCCTATAAAAAACCTGTCGATACCAGTAGTTTTATCCCATACACGAGTAATCACAAAAAGAGCTGGTTAAATAATGTACCGAAAAGTCAAATGTTTAGGATTAGACGTAACTGTACATTAGATTGTACATTTGCCGAACAAGCTGAGGAACTCATTACCTCTTTGAGGGAACGTGAGTACCCTGAAGATATACTGGAAGAGGCTATTGCCTATTCACAAACATTAGATAGGGACACAATTTTTAAAACTAATGATACACTACCAGTAATTGAGGGTGGAGATATGAATGAAAACTTAGACTACACACCAATATCTAACTCCTTGATAAGAACCAAAAAATCAAGTAAGAAACTTAGATATAATAATAATAATAATAATAATAATAATAATAAGAAGAAGAAGAAGAAGAAGAAGAAGAAGAAAACTCAGAAAACAAATGATTATAATTTGGCATTTAAGTCTAAATTTAATGTGAAAGCAAATAAAATCTCCTGTATAATCAAACGTAATTACAAGTTATTGATGACTAATTCGATTTTAAGCACTACCCTCCCTGCAAACCCTACGATCATCTTTAAGAAAGATAGAAACTTTAGAAACATACTGGCTCCTAGCTTTTTTAGTTGATCACGTGAAAACACAGATCTGAGGGAACAGCAAACAATAGTGGGCCCAAAAGTTATGGGTTTCTTTAGATGTAATCATAATAGATGCACAACGTGTAATCATGTAGTAAATAAAACCAAACATATTTCTGCATCGTGCTCAAAAACAGAATTTAAAATCCAATCATTTATCAACTGTAAACTAATTAACAAATAAAGCGCTGCATACCGGAAATAATTTTGTGCTTTTTAATAACACATTTTTCAGACAATTAATTGACAAACATATAACACACATATATATATAGACCCGGCCGGTAATAAAATTAATTTATAATAAAACTTATCATTCCATAAATGTAAATCTCACATCATACTCTCTAAAACATGGCCTATCAATGATGCATCACTGGTATGTTAGTCAACTGATAACATATATATAATTACGCTGAGGGGCCCCTGATAACTAGGATTCAACCCTAAACTGATTAGCAGCGTGTAACATCCAGTGTTCAATCACAATTGTGTCCGTATAGGCCAATGGGATGCTGAATGTGTTAATATCCAAATAACAGGTTAATTGGTTAGTAGAGCCAGCAATGTCCGTAATTTAGATCAGGTTAGATGTTCATTAGTAAGTCACTGCAGTCCTCCAAAATTAACATGGACATACAACCATATTAATAAACGGTCCTCTGATTGAGGCTCTCATATTCTATCCTGGGCACTGGTTACTGAGCGGGCTTTGTTTATCAGGGGTTCTCACCGACCAGCTGATTGCCTGTTGTAACAAAGTCTCTGCTGCCGACTCCTCCCTTACATTGCGCCTCACCTCAGACCCGTTTAGGTAGATGTGTCCCAGATGCAAATACGGCCAGGTCCATGTGCTTTGGACCTCTTTCTCAACGCGTTTCTCCGCCTAAAGACTCAGCGGCTTCCTCAGGAGAAATAGTATAATTTACCTGCTCAAATTCACCTGTTTAAATAGCAAGCAGGTCGTCTATTTCCGGGCGCCATTCAATCGCGCACGCGCCCCCTTTGCGTGTCACGTGCGTTCCAGTGTTCGAGGGACAGCTGACTTCCGATCATAATGCGCACGCGCATTATCTGCGTCTCACGTGCGGTTCAGTTTCACATTCAGTTTAAGTCAACATTTCCTCTTACCTATTCTTATCAATCAAGGTAGTGCGCATGCGTCTTAGCTGCGTCTCACATGCGGTTCAAATTCTATTCTACTCCAATCTGCATTTCCTCATACATGTTCTTAAATATAACCATCCCTCATATATATATAACAACATTATTGACCAATCTATACAGCCTCCCGAAAACTCCCTAAAGCATTATAATTATTGTCAATACATAGATAAAAAAAGGGCAAAAGATCCCTATACTGCTATAGTGCATAATGTCCAAAATCAATGAGCCACATCATTTCATTATATCTATAATAAGAGACTATAATTACAGATCTCAATGTCACAAATATATTTCTATACACGATTTATCTCACAGGCAAAAGGTAATTCTAATCTATCACAGATCGCCCTTTTCATGTCCATAGCATTAACTTAATCAATATAATAGAAGACTAAGAGAAAGAATAAAGACCCGCTTAGATACATACACAATTAAATGGTATTATAGGTGCATATAAGTAAAGTTAGTGATTATATAACCATATAAATGGTATATGGGAATTGCGGGTACATAATTAACAATACAACATCCATTCCCTCTATGCCATATCCAGTACCCATGATGCATATACCAACAATGCATATACCAACATATATGCGTACATCTAGACATGTATACATGTTCATACATAGGTGCATGCATAGAGTGGTAACTGACCGATATCATAATGAGACCGTCTTCCCCCATCAAAGCTAATTTAGAACTTAGGATAGAAATTCCTGGTTCAATACCACAATGGTCTAATGAATGTTATTAAGTTCAACTGTGTCATTCAGACCACCCGGTACCATTGTCCCTAGACAGAATATCCAATAGGCCTCTCTCTTACAGAGAAGCCCATACCGATCCCCGCCTCTAGCTGTTTTGTGAACCTGCTCTATTCCAAACATCTGGATGTTCTTTACATTTCCTAGTTCACAATTGCTGATATGGTTATAGAGGTTCTGTCTTCTTGTCCCATTAGTGATACTCCTTTTATGCTCCATCAATCTGTCATGCAACATCCTAGTTGTCCGGCCAACATATTGCTTTCCACACCCACCGACAAGTAAATAAATTATGAATGAGGATTTACAATTAATGAATTCCCTTATGGAGAAAGACTCCCCCGTAACTCTAGATCTAAACATTTCAACTTTACAGCTGGTAAATACACATGTCTGACATTTAATATTTCCACATCTATGGAACCCAGCTGGTTTCACCGGTAACCAACTGTGGTTCACATTATCTCGTAGAATATTGCTTTTCATGTGACTAGGTGCCAATTTCAATTTGAGATTGTTGGATTTTCTAAAAATCACTCTATTACTGCACCCACGTGAGACGCAGATAATGCGCGTGCGCATTATGATCGGAAGTCAGCTGTCCCTCGAACACTGGAACGCACGTGACACGCAAAGGGGGCGCGTGCGCGATTGAATGGCGCCCGGAAATAGACGACCTGCTTGCTATTTAAACAGGTGAATTTGAGCAGGTAAATTATACTATTTCTCCTGAGGAAGCCGCTGAGTCTTTAGGCGGAGAAACGCGTTGAGAAAGAGGTCCAAAGCACACGGACCTGGCCGTATTTGCATCTGGGACACATCTACCTAAACGGGTCTGAGGTGAGGCGCAATGTAAGGGAGGAGTCGGCAGCAGAGACTTTGTTACAACAGGCAATCAGCTGGTCGGTGAGAACCCCTGATAAACAAAGCCCGCTCAGTAACCAGTGCCCAGGATAGAATATGAGAGCCTCAATCAGAGGACCGTTTATTAATATGGTTGTATGTCCATGTTAATTTTGGAGGACTGCAGTGACTTACTAATGAACATCTAACCTGATCTAAATTACGGACATTGCTGGCTCTACTAACCAATTAACCTGTTATTTGGATATTAACACATTCAGCATCCCATTGGCCTATACGGACACAATTGTGATTGAACACTGGATGTTACACGCTGCTAATCAGTTTAGGGTTGAATCCTAGTTATCAGGGGCCCCTCAGCGTAATTATATATATGTTATCAGTTGACTAACATACCAGTGATGCATCATTGATAGGCCATGTTTTAGAGAGTATGATGTGAGATTTACATTTATGGAATGATAAGTTTTATTATAAATTAATTTTATTACCGGCCGGGTCTATATATATATGTGTGTTATATGTTTGTCAATTAATTGTCTGAAAAATGTGTTATTAAAAAGCACAAAATGATTTCCGGTATGCAGCGCTTTATTTGTTAATTAGTTGTCAGTTTTGGTACTTTTTTTGGGGAGAATCAGTGTTCTCCTGGATAGAGCTGCAGCATATCCGGACATCTAGTGGTTTTATTTAGGAGATTCCTTGTTAAGTCAGCGCCGAGATATATACTTTTTTCCTATTTATCAACTGTAGCTCGCACTTTGTAATCTATTTGTTGCACTGCTCGTGTCAATTACATTATGTGGGACGCACGACTAGGGCACTAAAACTGCGATTCATGGAGCGAAGGAGAAATATCCTTAAAATCTATATGAACCACAGTGTCTCACGCCATTACACAGAAGTCCATGCCAGTAATCCTGCTTGTTTGCAATTAATTGGTCTTGAACAGATCAAGGTTACCCCAAGAGGAGGGGATCGTTTTAGAACATTATGCCGTCAAGAAGCTGCATGGATTTGGAGATTGCAGACTTTGAAGCCACAAGGGCTAAATGAAACAATAGACCTTGAATTCATTTAGATGAGTGTAAGATCCATGCAGCGTTGTGTGTGTGCTCTTTTTGGTTTTCTTCTCTTTCCCTGTATCACTAATTCCTATTCATACACTTTCTCCTTCTCTCCCATTTTTGGCCTCCCCTTACTCTCTATGGTCCCTTTTGTAAATGCACCCCCATGTGGGTGTATTTTTTGGCCGGTGCCCACGACTGCGACCAGAACTGGCATTGTCTCTATATTGCTAGCGGCATGCCTCCTCTATGGTCTGCTCGCGGCTTTGGGCACTGGCGTGTAGGACCCTATTCTATAATAGTCTTTTAGTTGGAGGTTATATAAACTAACTAAATGGGAAGGTTCAAAATCTGCTATAATAATGATCGATATATAGCGATGGAGTTGTTTTGTTTTTTAATTGTTTTAATCCTAATAGATATTGGTATATGTATAGTACCTTGTGAGCGCATGTGCAGAGATGCAGAGCCTGATACCCTGCACTGCGCTATATAAATGCAACAAAAATATTAGAGGTTCGTGTAGTTTAGAAAATAAAGAATATAAAATAAAGACTATACTATTTATGAATTTGTTATTTATAAAACTGAGTAAATATATTCCTATTGCTAGAGGCTGCACAAGGCTGGATAAATTATATAAATATAAATTTAAAGTCTCTTATTCTGTCCGCATTGCATAAGTATTTGCTTTATATATGTGTATTTTTTATATGTACTAGTATAATATTATTAATTATTTATAAATGTCACTTTTTGTTATTATTTAAATAGACCACTTTAGTGATACTCTGAGCTAAACACTGCTATATGAGAGTGATAATTGTATTACACCTGCTGAGACTCTATATACACCTGTTCTTACTAATTACAAAGGACAGGGTATAAAAGAATGAAAGAAATGCTCAGAGGAGAACACTGCCTCTTGAAGAAGCCGCCTGGGGTGCGGAGAAACGCGTTGAGGGTACAGAGAGAAGGGGTTGCCAATACCCTTATTACCCAGAAGAACAAGGCTTTGTCTTCACAGCAGCTGATCACAGCATTTGCCGGCAATTGCTCATCTCTAACGAGACTGCACCACTTACTTTTCTCCACTGCACTGGGAACGCCTTACACCCTGCCCTGCCGAGCATTATTTCCACTGTGCTGGGGGTGCAGAACGGCGGACTGGTGCATCTATATTGTGCCAGACGGTGGAGAGCGGCTCCCTGCTTGACTGTGCCGCTGACTGATTGTGCCGCTGACGGATGTCTCACCCGTGCATAGGGTGATATAGAGCGGCTTTATACAACACATGAGGTGCAGCAAGGACAATTCTATATACACTGTGAGTAGCAGTTATTATACAACTTTATATTTCTGCACCGTTTATACATCCAGTGGACCTTTCAGTTGATGAACATTTTTCAGCTGTGATCAAACCCATATTAATTGAGGACATTTATATGCACGGCCGTATAAGTTTCATCTGTGCTTATATCATGGGCAATTATTCAAACACGGATAAAATCAAACAGAGGGTCATTCCCACATAAGGTTTTGCGACTGCCTTCTACTGTTTACAATTAGTGTATACTATTGTTTATCTCAGAGGTTTCAGATACCTCAGTTTTATATGATTATTATGCTGTGGTCTAATCAATTTTAATTTGGTATATGTTTTTAGTTTGTCTAATAAATTGTTTTATAAACTTTTGTGTACATCATTGGCATTAAGCGCTGACCTGGTAATTTTCTGCATTTGTTTTGTTGTTTGAGGAGGCTGGCTACCTCCTCACCAGGTGGCAGCTAATCCCAGGGTGTAAACATACACAGCATACCCTCCAACATGACCCGCCCCACTAGGTACAAAATGCTCTGTTTCTGGACTTCCCTCTTAATTTATTATTGCCATCACCTGTGAAGAAACAGCTTTCTTATCATTTAACTAGTTCAACACAGGTGATGGAAATCATAAATTAAGAGGGATCACCAGAAACAGAGCATTTTGTACCTAGTGGGGCGGGTCATGTTGGAGGGTCTGACACAGTTCTGCTCAGCGCCACAAAAACCTTTTTTTTCTTTAGCAACTCTGAATGTCTGAAAAAGAGCAAACCATTCCCTGAGACACCAACTGACCAACCCTATGAACTACCACACGATTTTAAAGCTTCAGGGAGTTAGGGGACTCCCCCAGAGGAAACAGTGGATTAAACATTGTGAAGATCCAAGGTTCCAAATCACTCAGACATGGTGGTGGATGAAAAACCAACAGTGGTTTATTGAACGGAATGGGTTATAAGCCGTTCAGCACACTTCTGTAATCCAATTCCACATGACAATTCCCACTACAAACTCCTGACAGAACATTACTTCTTCGTCTAGGAGCAGCTCTCTGGGTAGCTCTACTTAAACCCCAGAAGCTTCATATTGTAGGGGAGTGTTTTATGTTTTTCTTTGTTTTAGTATCTTAAGGCATTGGAATACAATACATAGTCTAAGCAAGGTGATTACATCAGCCAGTGAGCCAGACCTGTCTGGCCAGCTTACTGTTGGACAGTAGGGATAAAGAAAAGGGACAATGGTACATTAAATGACTCAACCTTTGAGTGTCCACTGTGGTGTAAGTAAACAACAGAAAACTATGGCTAACATGAATACATTACCTAGAGTGTAACAGATAACATAACACAAGTGCATATATTACAATATTAAGGCTGATTCAAACACGGTATGAGGGTGAGCAGGGACATGTTATGGAGAATGAACAAACAGACAAACTGAATGTATAGGGATATGTGGATAAAAAGTACATATCTGACATAGGAAATGAGGCATACAGTAACTATATTGATTGTCACAGACCTCTCATTTCCTCACAAACATTATTGAAGTGGGGAAAGAACAGAAAATGTATAGGTCCTTGTGGTCTATGTACAGTACTAAGCCTTGGTGCGAGAGAAAGTGGACAGAGATAAAGGGTCTATGTACTAAGCTTTGGAGAGAGATAAAGTGGATGGAGATAAAGCAGCAGCCAATCAGCTCCTAACCATCATGTTACAAGCTGTGTTTTAAAAAGGACATTTAGGAGCTGGTTGGGTGGCACATTGTCTCTGTCCACTTTATCTCACTCCAACTCTTAGTTCATAGACCCCTTGACTGGAATATTTTCCAGAATGCCAATGTAAGAGAAAAGGTTGTATTGGAACCCAATGGGAGTTCTGGAACACATGCCTATCGGAACCTCATTGAGCCCTCTTCCGTCAATGACCATAATTGAATTCCTCCTTGCTGAGACCATGGGGGTCATTCCGACCCGATCGCACGCTGCACTTCTTCGCAGCCGCGCGATTGGGTCGGAACTGCGCATGCGCTGGCACCGCAGTGCGCCGGCGCATAGCAGTCATCGTTGCCTAGCGATCACCTCTGAGACAGAGGTGGTCGCTAGGCGGGAGGGGGCTGAACGGCGGTGTTTAGCCTCCATTTAGGGAGAGCGGTCCGGCCAACGCAGGCGTGGCCGGACCGTTGGGGGCCGGGAGCTGCGCTGGCCGGGAGTTACTCCTCAAATACAAAGGCATCGCCTCTGTGCGATGCTTTTGTATTTGTGCGGGGGGGGGGGGGGGAGGGTACTGACATGTGGGACGGACTAGCCCTGTGCAGGGCGTCCCCCCGCATGTCTGAGTTAAGGATCGTAGCTGTGCTAAACTTAGCACAGCTACGATCAACTCAGAATGACCCCCCATGTTACAACCTAATGTAAATGTACTGCATGGTAAAAATTGTTACATTGCAAATCATCCTGAATAAAACGCTGTCTCTCTATCTGCTGCACACAGTATTTTGAATTGGTAGCTGTTTATGCTCATAAAATAACACATTATGTACAGTCCGAACAGTAACATCTTTGGATACAAATATAATATTAGTAAATTAATTTACTTTGCTTTTATCTATATAATTGTCTGATATAAGGACCCAAGATTAAGATAATCATACCCTCGATGTTCTACAGAAACCTGTTTTATAAATGTCAAAATATAAATTAAGTATCAGACCTTTACACCTTCATTCAAGAACAGAAACCCTGATTATTATCAAATACATATGTGAGCAATAATTCAATGTGTATTCAGCAGTGCTATCAAACAGAAAGAACTCTAAACTATCAAATAAGCTTATTACAAAGTATACATTTTTACAATTACATAAATCCTATTTATAAATAATTAGGTTCCACTGTACAATACAAGGTATGGAGATAGGAAGTAGTGTACATAGGCAAATGCGGGAGGGGGGGGGGGAAGTCCAGTTTCCCGGATACCCCCCTTCCCCAAAGCCTGGTCACCAGCCACTTAATGCAGTATAAAGGGCGAATGGAGCTGCTGCACATGCCCAGTGGTAGCAGATTTTCCTACCAAGACTGCTGTTTGAGTCTGTGGATCTTAGTGCTCAATCATCACGCAAGATAATCTGGTAAGTGGCGTTCCGTGATCATTGGGCCTGCATATGTCTGACGTACTGTATTACCGTGCTTCATGTACCTAAACTGCACTTTGTTTGGGGCAGACTATATCTTTTATGTTTTGGATCTGGTTTTAGAACTGCTTTCGGATCTGTATTTTTTTAAACAAAATCATAAAACAGCTTTTTGGGGGGCCTGTTTTTGTTCCTACAGTATTAGTAGCCTCAGTAGCATTAATTTCCAGTCATTACCACCTCACGGCTCACAATATTGTTTTCATCTGTTTTAGACCAAAGGGGGTCATTCCAACCTGATCGCATGCTGCCGTTTTTCGCAGCGCAGCGATCAGGTCACTACTGTGCATGCGTATGCACCATAATGCGCGCGCACTGTTGTATGGGTACAAAGCGGATCGTTGCTGTGTGATGGATTTAACAAAAAATCCATTTGCACAGCCGATCGCAAGGAGAGTGACAGGAATATGGCGTTTATGGGTGTCAACTGACCGTTTTCTGTGAGTGTTTGGAAAAACGCAGGCATGTCCAGGCATTTGCAGGGCGGGTGTCTGACATTAATTCCAGGACCGGACAGGCTGAAGTGATCACAAGGGCTGAGTAAGTTCTGAGCTACTCAGAAACTGCACAAACTATTTTTGTACCGTTCGGCTGCACATGCGATCGCACCCTTGCACAGCAGATATACACTCCCCTGTGGGCAGCAACTATGCGTTCGCACGGCTGCAAAAAGTAGCTAGCGAGCGATCAACTCAGAATGACCCCCAAAGTTTGCAGCAAGGTGGCTGGTTACTAACCGATAGAGCAGCGGCACAAACAAGTGGCAGTTTATAGCACATCTATGACACATTTACACACAGCAGTAGCAGAAATGAAAGGTAGTACAAGATGAAATTGTCCTTAGGCCCTCTCACCCACCCTTATCTGGGATGTTAAAAAGGACATGCAGTTTAACAAACAAAGCACATAAACAACAGGGACTGACACTTTTGTGGCTGAAGTGCTTGCTTTGTATGGGCCTCCACAAAACAATTTTTGGAAGGACTACCTCCAATCACTAATGATGAGGTTGATTATGAGGGTGTTAATTATAATCTTATAAAATAAATTTCATGAACTCGCCGTAAATGACGTAACATGGAGGTGCCTAGATGGCTAACATTCATACGTTTACTAACTTGGCCTCACAAATGGAGCAGATGCCTTCAAAAACATTGTCAGGATTTGGGTAAAAATAGTCTGAAAGAACTGCAGCCACTGGTGGCTTACACAGACAACAGCATAATCAACATGCTGATAGTAGTAGTAGTACACACATATCCCCCCTCATCCTGTTACACTTCCACACATGAATCCTCAATTTCTATTATACTCTCATCACCATCTTTACTTGTACTGCTCCCCACATGCGCAGATGGTGTAGAAATGGTGGAAGGAGGAGAAAGAGGATTCTCTATGAGGACAATGTGAGAAATGTCATAGCGAACGTGGACACCCCTAAGCTTTCCTCATGAATGTGTGACGGTTCTGAATGCTCAGTTTATTCTACTGGCTTAGAGGTTTTCATTTTTTTGACACCTCTTCTAAACTCTTAGGGCCTAATTCAGATCTGATCACAGCAGCAAATTTGTTAAGGGGGGGGGGGCAGATATAACATTTGCAGTGAGAGTTAGATTTGGGTGGATTATATTGTTTCTGTGCAGGGAAAATACTGGCTGCTTAATTTTTACACTGCAATTAAGATTCCAGTTTGAACACACCCCACCCAAATCTAACTTTCTTTGCACATGTTATATCTGCCCCCTGCAGTGCACATGGTTTTGTCCATTTGCTAACAAATTTTCTGCTGCAATCAGATCTGAATTAGGCTCTGAGTTAAAAGTTCTTGCATCGTCATGAAAGGCTGAAAATGCCTCACTAACAGTTGCTGAACCACCACTCATAATATAGGCCAAGGCCTGAGCTTTGAACTTTCCTTTTGATGTTTTTTTATTTACCACTGTAAAATTATATTACTTTTTTGATTTTACATGTCCTGACTGAAGCCCTCTATGCCCCTGGGCATTGGTCTTAGTAGATGATGTTGACTGACTTGTTTCGTCATGACAGGTGGCAGCAGCTGAAGCACTAGTATGTGGTTCTTGCTCTCGTCTCGATCGTCCTCCATACCAACAAACACAAATGAAGTGGGGTACAGTCCACACTACAATAATAGTTTGTTTTTTTAACTTTGTTCACATATGACACTGCGGAGTCACACCGCTTATGTGAATGCACTGGGGTATGACCCACAGCATCACAAAATATGTATGAAATTACCTGCGGTTCCATCTAGTGTCACAAAACTTGGATGAAATTGGGGTACCACCTAGTGTCACAATATGTGTATGAATATAACACTGTGGTACCACCTGCAGTGTCACAAATATATGTATTAATATTATATTGCGGTACCACGTATAGTGTCACAATACGTGGATGAAATTGGGGAACGACCTGATGCCTCACAATACGTGTATGAATATTACACTGCTATACCACCTTAAATGTTACAATACGTGTATCAATATTACACTGCAATCTGACCGACAGTTTCACAGTACTTGCATATGAAAAATAATAGTATAGTAACAGAAACATAGAATTTGACGGCAGATAAGAACCACTTGGCCCATCTAGTCTGCCCCTTTTTCAATTCTTTAGGCCATGGGTCTTCAACCTGTGGCCCTCCAGCTGCTGTGAAACTACACATCCCAGCATGCCCTGCCTCAGTTTTGCTATTAAGGTATGCTAAACCTGAGGCAGGGCATGCTGGGATGTGTAGTCCCACAGCAGCTGGAGGGCTGCAGGTTGAAGACCCATGCTTTAGCAATCTCAAACCCTTCTGAACCTTAGTTCTTTGTAAGCATATTCAGTGTATGTTCTCGAGTTCTAATACTTCTCTTCCTTCGAAGAATGTCTCCCTGCTGGACTTTGAAAGTTTCTATCATGTCCCCCCTTTCCCTTCTCTGGTCCAAATTACACATATTAAGATCTTTTAGTCTTTAGGGTAAGTTTTGTGATGTAGGCCATGCCCCATTTTAGTTGCCATTCTTTGTACGCTCTCTAATGTATTTATATCCTTCTGTAGATATGGTCTCCAGAACTCGACAGTATTCCAGATGCCAGATGAGGCTGTACCAATGACCTATACAGTGGCATTATTACTTTTTTTCTGCTGCTGATTCCTCTCCCTATGCAACCAAGCATCTGACTTGCCTTTCTCATTGCTTTGTTGCATTGTTTTCCTTCAAGTCACTTGAAGTAATGATTCCTAAGTCCCTTTACTCCTCAGTAGTTTGTATTATAGTACCCTTCATACTATATTTAGCCTTTGGGTTTTTGAGATCCAAGTGCATGATTTTGCATCAAACTGTAGTTGCCACATTCTTGACCATTTTTTAAGTCTACCTAGATCATCATTAATTTGTTTTACCCCTCCCGGTGTGTCTACCCTGTTGCATATCGTTGTGTCATCTGCAAAAAGGCATACCTTCCCTTCAATACCATTTGCAATGTCACCAAAGATCTTAAAAAGCACTGGTCCCAGTACAGATCCCTGGGGTACTCCATTGGTAACATTTCCTTCCATAGAATGCACTCAATTTACTACAACGGTGTGTTTCCTATCCTGCAACCAGGTTATTAACCATTTAACCATTTTATAATCCAATGCCACACTTTTGAGTTTATTTAGCAGTCTGCGATGTGGGACTCTGTCAAATGCTTTACTATAGTCTAGATATACCACATCTACAGCCACCTTCCCACCCTCCATGATCTATTATTTTTGTCACGGAGTGAAAAAAGTCAATAAGATTTGTTTGGCAAGATCTCCCACCAGTACATCCGTGCTGATTTGGATTTGTATGTGGTTTCATTTAAGATATTCAACTACTCTTTCTTTGGATAGTGTTTCCATTACTTTCCCTATGACTGATGTAAGGCTTACTGGTCTGTAGTTACTTGATTCTTCCTTGCTTCCACTTTGGTGCAGTGGAACTACATTCACTCTTCTCCAGTCCTCTGGAATTGTACCTGTATCTAGTAACTGGTTGAATAACTCTGTTAATGGTACTGCCAGCACATTTTTTTAGCTCTTTTAATATCATTGGATGTATCCCATCTGGTCCTATTGATTTATCCACTTTCAGTTTTGAGAGTTCTGTTAGGATCTTCTCCTCTGTAAATGTACTTTCATCAACCTTATTTTTATGCATGTCCTTGCAACTTAACAGTGCCCCCTTCCCTACTTCTGCAGTGAATACTGAGAAAACATAATTATTTAGATGATCTGCTATTGCCTTATCTCCCTCCACCAAGTTCTCATTTTCTGTCTTGTCTTTTCATTCCTCCATTTGATTTTCTCTATTCATTTATATACTTAAAAAAGATTTTGCCCCCTTTATGTACTGACTGGGCCATTTTCTCCTCAGCTTGTGCCTTTGCACGCCTGAACACTTTCTTAGCTTCCTTCCATCTGGCAAGATAAACCTCTTTGTCATTATTATTTTGAGTCTGTTTGTACTGTATTTCCTAAAGGCCATATTTTTTGCTTTCACGTGTCTTTTGTGAACAACACTGGCTTCCTTTTCCTGGTGCTTTTTCTAACCCTTTTGATACAAAGGCCTGTTGCCTTTAGTATTGCACTTTTTAGTTTTTCCCACCTCTCCTGCACGCCTTTCAAGTTCCGCCCATCTGCCAATGAATCACTTAAACATTTCCCCATTTTTGCAAAGTCAGCCCTCCTAAATTCCTAAAAAGACCTTGGTTGGACCCTGTTGTTATACTAAACCATACTGCTTGATGATCACTGGATCCCAGGTGCTCACCCACATATGTCTGATATCCTGTCACCATTTGTGAGTATTAAATCTAATATTGAGTTTTTGCGAGTGGGTTCCCTCGCCAATTGCTTGAGAGATGCTCCCTGTAAGGAATTTAGAAATTTTCCACTTGTAGTTGAACTTGCAAAAGACTCCTCACAATTTACATAAGGTAGATTAAAGTCTCCCATGACTACAACCTCTCCCTTTAAAGCCATTTTAGTGATATCCAGCTTTCTGTCCAAATCCTACCCCTGTCCTGGTGGTATATAGATCACCCCAGTGTGGATAATGTCCTTCTCCCAGGTTTCTAGGGTGACCCAAAAGGCATTAGTTTTTTATTCAATATTTTGTATTAAAGTAGCATTTATGCTTTTACACATACAATGCTACCCCTCCCCCTGAGTCTTCCCGTTCTATCCTACCTAAATATATTGTATCCTGGTACAGCTATGTCCCAGTCATGATTCTCATTGCACCATGACTCTAATTGCCACAATATCTAGGTCATCCCTTATCAGCATAGCAATAAGCTCTGGAATTTTTTCTACTAAGCTCCGAGCATTTGCACACATAGCTTTAAGAATTTTGTTTGTTCAGACAGCACAAAAAAAAAATGTCAAGTCTACAGTTGATATTACCTGTTTGGTGATGTTGTTCAATGTTTTTTGTTTTTTAATGTTCAGAAATCACTTTGCTTTTACAACATGGCTGTATCTCACTAAATATAAAGATATAGGGGTATATATTTCCAACAGAAAGTATTGGACAGGTCAATATTCAATGCCGGGCCAAACCCGACAGGTTTAGCCCGTTCCCGACAATGGCAATCCGACTTTCTTTAAAGTCGGATAGACATTGTCGTAAATGGGGCTGAAACCTGTCGGGTTTGGCTGTGCTTCAGACAGCCAACGTGGATTCTGGCAATCCACGTTTTTTACAAGTCAGGAACTTGTCGGGAAAATAATCAGCCGGCATTGAATAGGTCAGAACACCTTCCGACACAAACCTGTCGGAAACACCTTCCGACATAAACCTGTCGGAAACGGACGTCTTTTCGACAAGACGGCAGTTTCCGACAAGTATTGAATACACCCCATAGTAACAGGCTACACCTGACCACAAATGGCCAAAGCATATAATTAGCACTGTGTCTGAGTAGACACCAGGCAGCATGTAGCAATAAACTTTGAGTCACTGAACAATTTTTCCACAAATGTAATACCAATTACAAGCAATTCATTACATCCAAAACTTGAAAAACATACAAGAGTTTGCATAAGAGAGAAATGTAGTGAGCAGATTGGAAATGCCTTTCCATGGTTCAAAAACATGGATGATAATTTGTTTGTTGCCGCTTCAGAACTGAGTTACATACTTTTGTGGACTGGCTGCAGTCCATTTTTAGTAGTGCTGGTTTGTAGAAGTGTCCCTTCAAGTTTCCTTCAGTTTAACGCATGTATAACACCGATATTATGATCATAATAAGAGATGTGCACCAGAAATTTTTCGGGTTATGTGTTTTGGTTTTGGATTC
This sequence comes from Pseudophryne corroboree, assembly GCF_028390025.1. Lineage (NCBI taxonomy): Eukaryota > Metazoa > Chordata > Amphibia > Anura > Myobatrachidae > Pseudophryne > Pseudophryne corroboree. Next base: position 465,942,080 of record NC_086444.1, on the reverse strand, counting down.
GGTTCCGTGGCCAGGTTTTGTATACGGACGCGTTTTGGCAAAACCTCCCAGAAATTTTTTTGTCGGATTCAGTGTTTTTTTTTTTAAAAAAAAAACCCTCAAAAACAGCTTAAATCATAGAATTTGGGGGCCATTTTGATCCCATAGTATTATTAACCTCAATAACCATAATTTACACTCATTTTCAGTCTATTCTGAACACCTCACACCTCACAATTTAATATTTATGTCCTAAAATTTGCACCGAGGTCGCTGGATGACTAAGCTAAGCGATTTAAGTGGGCGGCACAAACACCTGGCCCATCTAGGAGTGGCACTGCAGTGTCAGACAGGATGGCACATAAAAAAATTTGCCCCAAACATCACATGATGCAGAGATAAATAAAAATAAAAAAAGAGATGCAAGATGGAATTGTCCTTGGGCCCTCCCACCCACCCTTATGTTGTATAAACAGGACATGCACACTTTAACAAACCCATCATTTTAGTCACAGGGTCTGCCACATGACTGTGGCTGAAATGACTGGTTGGTTTGGGCCCCCACCAAAAAAGAAGCAATCAATCTCTCCTTGCACAAACTGGCTCTACAGAGGCAAGATGTCCACCTCCTCCTCATCGTCCGATTCATCACCCCTTTCACTGTGTACATTCCCCTCCTCACAGAGTATTAATTCGACCCCACTGGAATCCACCATCTCAGGTCCCTGTGTACTTTCTGGAGGCAATTGCTGGTGAATGTCTCCACGGAGGAATTGATTATAATTAATTTTGATGAACATCATCTTCTCCACATTTTCTGGAAGTAACCTCGTACGCCGATTGCTGACAAGGTGACCGGCTGCACTAAACACTCTTTCGGAGTACACACTGGAGGGGGGGCAACTTAGGTAAAATAAAGCCAGTTTGTGCAAGGGCCTCCAAATTGCCTCTTTTTCCTGCCAGTATATGTACGGACTGTATGACGTGCCTACTTGGTTGCGGTCACTCATATAATCCTCCACCATTCTTTCAATGGTGACAGAATCATGGGCCTAATTCTGAGTTGATCGCAGCAGCAAGTTTGTTAGCAGTTGGGCAAAACCATGTGCACTGCAGGGGGGCAGATATAACATGTGCAGAGAGAGTTAGATTTGGGTGGGGTGTGTTCAAACTGAAATCTAAATTGCAGTGTAAAAATAAAGCAGCCAGTATTTACCCTGCACAGAAACGAAATAACCCACCCAAGTCTAACTCTCTCTGCAAATGTTATATCTGCCACACCTGCAGTGCACATTGTTTTGCCCAATTGCTAACAAACTTGCTGCTGCGATCAACTCAGAATTACCCCCCATATGCAGTGACAGTAGACGACATGATAGTAATCGTTGGCAGGTCCTTCAGTCCGGACCAGATGTCAGCACTCGCTCCAGACTTCCCTGCATCACCGCCAGCGGGTGGGCTCGGAATTCTTAGCCTTTTCCTCGCAGCCCCAGTTGCAGGAGAATGTAAAGGAGGAGCTGTTGACGGGTCACGTTCCGCTTGACTTGACAAGTGTCTCACCAGCAGGTTTTTGAACATGTGCAGACTTGTGTCTGCCGGAGAGATACAACGTAGGCTTTAAACCTAGGATCGAGCACGGTGGCCAAAATGTAGTGCTCTGGATTTAACAGATTGACCACCCGTGAATCCTGGTTAAGCAAATTAAGGGCTCCATCCACAAGTCCTACATGCCTAGCGGAATCGCTCCATTTTAGCTCCTCCTTCAATCTCTCCAGCTGCTTCTGCAAAAGCCTGATGAGGGGAATGACCTGACTCAGGCTGGCAGTGTCTGAACTGACTTCACGTGTGGCAAGTTCAAAGGGTTGCAGAACCTTGCACAACGTTGAAATCATTCTCCACTGCGCTTCAGTCAGGTGCATCCCCCCTCCTTTGCCTATATCGTAGGCAGATGTATAGGCTTGAATGGCCTTTTGCTGCTCCTCTATCCTCTGAAGCATATAGAGGGTTGAATTCCACCTCGTTACCACCTCTTGCTTCAGATGATGGCGGGGCAGGTTCAGGAGTGTTTGCTGGTGCTCTAGTCTTCGGCACGCGGTGGCTGAATGCCGAAAGTGGCCCGCAATTCTTCGGGCCACCGACAGCATCTCTTGCACGCCCCTGTCGTTTTTTTTTAAATTCTGCACCACCAAATTCAATGTATGTGCTAAACATGGGACGTGCTGGAATTTGCCCACAATATTGGTGGTGTTGTCCGATGTCACAAATCCCCAGGAGAGTCCAATTGGGGTAAGCCATTCTGCGATGATGTTCCTCAGTTTCCGTAAGAGGTTGTCAGCTGTGTGCCTCTTATGGAAAGCGGTGATACAAAGCGTAGCCTGCCTAGGAAGAGTTGGCATTTGCGAGATGCTGCTACTGGTGCTGCCGCTGCTGTTCTTGCTTCGGGAGGCAATACAGTCATATAGTCCTGAGTCTGCCCTGCTCCACTTGTCCACATGTCCGTGGTTAAGTGGACATTGGGTACAACTGCATTTTTTAGGACACTGGTGAGTCTTTTTCTGATGTCTGTGTACATTCTCGGTATTGCCTGCCTAGAGAAATGGAACCTAGATGGTATTTGCTACCGGGGACACAGTACCTCAAGCAATTCTCTAATTCTCTGTGAACTAACGGTGGATACCTGACACACGTTTAACACCAACACAGCTGCCAAGACCTGAGTTATCCGCTTTGCAGCAGGTTGACTGCTGTGATATTTCACCTTCCTCGCAAAGGACTGTTGGACAGTCAATTGCTTACTGGAAGTAGTACAGTGGTCTTCCGACTTCCCCTCTGGGATGATGATCGACTCCCAGCAGCAACAACAGCAGCGCCAGCAGCAGTAGGCGTTACACTCAAGGATCCATCAGAGGAATCCCAGTTAGGAGAAGACTCGTCAGACTTGCCAGTGACATGGCCTGCAGGACTATTGGCATTCCTGTCTCAGGAGGAAAATGACACTGAGGGAGTTGGTGGTGTGGTTTGCAGGAGCTTGGGTACAAGAGGAAGGGATTTAGTTGTCAGTGGACTGCTCCCGCTGTCACCCAAAGTTTTTGAACTTGTCAATTACTTCTGATGAATGCGCTCCAGGTGACGTATAAGGGAGGATGTTCCTAGGTGGTTAATGTCCTTACCCCTACTTATTACAGCTTGACAAAGGCAACACACGGCTTGACACCTGTTGTCTGCATTTCTGTTAAAATAATTCCACACCGAAGAGGTGATTTTTTTTGTAATTTGACCAGGCATGTCAATGGCCATATTCATCCCATGGACAACAGGTGTCTCCCCGGGTGCCTGACTTAAACAAACCACCTCACCATCAGAATCCTCCTTGTCAATTTCCTCCTCAGCGCCAGCAACACCCATATCCTCATCTTGGTGTACTTCAACAGTGACATCTTCAATTTGACTATCAGGAACTGGACTGTGGGTGCTCCTTACAGCACTTGCAGGGGGCGTGCAAATGGTGGAAGGCGCCACCTCTTCCCATCCAGTGTTGGGAAGGTCAGGCATCGCAACTGACACAATTGGACTCTCCTTGGGGATTTGTGATTTAGAAGAATGCACAGTTCTTTGCAGTGCTTTTGCCATCTTAACTCTTTTCAGTTTTCTAGCGGGAGGATGAGTGCTTCCATCCTCATGTGAAACTGAACCACTAGCCATGAACACAGGCCAGGGCCTCAGCCGTTCCTTGCCACTCCGTGTCGTAAATGGCATATTGGCAAGTTTATGCTTCTCCTCAAATGCTTTTAATTTAGATTTTTGGGTCATTTTACTGAACTTTAGTTTTTGGGATTTTACATGCTCTCTACTATGACATTGGGCATCGGCCTTGGCAGACGACGTTGATGGCATTTCATAATCTCGGCTATGACTAGTGGCAGCAGCTTCAGCACGAGGTGGAAGTGGATCTTGATCTTTCCCTATTTTACCCTCCACATTTTTGTTCTCCATTTTTTAATGTGTGGAATTATATGCCAGTAATATATCAACAGCAATGGCCTACTGTACTGTACTATATATGTATACTGTTGGTCACCAAAATGCTGCACTGTAATACTATATATATTGCTCACAAAAATGCAGCACAGATATGGAATGGATACTTTCAGTGAAACAGAGCTGCAAGATACAGCAATGGCCTACTGTACAACTATATACTGTTGGTCACCAAAATGCTGCACTATAATACTATATATACTGCTCACAAAAATGCAGCACAGATATGGAATGGATACTTGCAGTGACACAGAGCTGCAAGATACAGCAATGGCCTACTGTACAACTATATACTGTTGGTCACCAAAATGCTGCACTCTAATACTATATATACTGCTCACAAAAATGCAGCACATATATGGAATGGATACTTGCAGTGACACAGAGCTGCAAGATACAGCAATGGCCTACTGTACTGTACTACTATAATTATATACTGGTGGTCCCCAGTCCTCACAATAAAGCACACTGTGCACAGATATTTGCAGCACACTGAGCACAGATATGGAGCGTTTTCAGGCAGAGAACGTAGATATTTTCAGCACACTGAGCACAGATATTTGCAGCACACTGAGCACAGATATTTGCAGCACACTGAGCACAGATTATGGAGCTTTTCAGGGAGAGAACACAGCCACGTCCTCTCCGTTCAATCTCCAATGCACGAGTGAAAATGGCGGCGATGCGCGGCTCTTTATATAGAATACGAATCTCGCGAGAATCAGACAGCGGGATGATGACGTTCGGGCGCGTTTGGGTTAACCGAGCAAGGCGGGACAATCCGAAGCTGCCTCGGAACCGTGTAAAATAGGTGAAGTTTGGGGGGGTTCGGATCTCGGAGAACCGTACCCGCTCATCTCTAATTATAATAGCACTTTTATGTCAGCACTTCTATGGAAATGCCTACAGCCTAATACTACACTTTATAGTGAAATGCGCCACGTGAAAGCAATGATTACAAACTCCTCCCAATACATTTCCATTTAAAAGCCCATACAATAATTTAGCTAACACAAGCAATCATTACATACCAACATGGCAGACAACGAAATCTTAAAGTAAAGAGAAAAAGTAACCCTGTACAATTTACCTATGCAAACAACACTGTTATGCCATACAATCTTATTTAAGTAGAGAAGGAGTGATGAGGAGTCAGTTCACAATCGATAACAGCTGATGATATAACTTTACCAGGTATAAGGCTAATATTATTATAATAGCACTTTTATGTCAACACTTCTATGGAAGCACCTATAACCTACACTGGGGTACAGCACAATAAATAAATAAATTATAATCTAAGCTTTATTTATTTTTTAACACTGGGATAGGCGAACAGAGCTCCCCTGATAGAGTGAAAAACACTTGCACACTAGGGCCAATATTTACTAAAAATCCGAGTTGGGCCGATTTGTGTTTTTTTTTCTAAGTCCCAATCCGGGAATTCACTAAGCACCATTCTCGGCAGTGTTTGGACTATTCGTAATGGTTTGAATGACAACGTTCCGAAATACGAATGAATAGACCATCGGTCAAACGCGGCTGTTATTTCATACAATACGGGAATTCACTATTCATTCGTATTTGGGTGTTAGTCTCTGAGTGCTCAAATGCGGTCGTATTTTTTTGCGATTCGTTAAAAAAAGCGGCAAAAAAATAGACCTGCTTTTTTCAGGCATGTTTACATGTGTTGCAAATAAAAAATCTCTCACACCTGAATTAGGATGCCTATAAAAGGATGTTAGGCCCATTTCAACACACCTACACTCAGAAATGGCAGCAGGACTGTGGGCCAGTGATCTTTTGTGTGCTGTGGGATTCCTCAGACTCAGACATCAGCCTGTAAGTACCCAGGGCCAAGAAACTGAACATGGTCAGCAGGTTGTACAGGTTCTGCGGAGGCTGCGCCAGCCTAGTTTTTTTAGGGGGCGTTTAAACTTGAACGCATTGTCCGATGATAAGGTCATACAGATGTTCCGTCTAAATCGTAACAACATTTTTCGTCTGTATGACCTTGTCAAACTGGGCCTAGACCCTGAGACAGCACGCTCTCGCTCTGTCTCAGGCCTGCACAAACTCCTGGCTGTGTTGCACTTTATGGCTACTGGCAGCTTTCAGGCTGTGTCTGGGGATGTCATAGGAATCTCACAGCCCTCATTTTCGAGAATCTTAACACAGGTGATGTATACCTAACTACCCACTCTGTTTCTGCTTGGATTTAATTACTCGGTGGCCAGTTCTGTGCTAAAATCTCATGTATAATTTTCTATCAAATATATACACAGGTGTTGGCTGTTCTGCAGCCCCACATCGATGCCTCAATCTGCTTCCCTACCCAGGAGTCTCAGTGGCATGCCATCAGGGTAGATTTCTATGAGCTGGCTGGCATGCCCAATGTGCTTGTAGCCATAGATTGCACACACATTGAGCTGAGACCACCTAGGGGCAGGCAGCACATATATACAAATAGACATCTAGAGCACTCCACAAATGTGCAGGTGGTTTGTGATGCAAATCTCAAAATAATGAGTGTTGTTGCTGGTTACCCTGGGGGCTGCCATGACTCCTTCATCCTCAGTCAGTCATCCCTCTTTGATAAGTTTGAGGACGGACAAATGCCAGATGGATGGCTGCTGGGTATGTAATTTGATATGTGTAGATCTGTGTATACTTTGTCCAAATACAGGGGCAGATGTATTGACCTGTAGAAGGCATAAGGAAGTGAGAAACCAGTGATATGTGCAAGGTGATAAAGGCACCAGCCAATCAGCTCCAATATGTAAATGATTATTTAGGTACAAATTGTCCGCTGCCTTTATTACCTTGCACATATCACTGGTTTATCACTTCCTTATGCCTTCTACAGGTTAATACATCTTCCCCACAGTGTGTTACTTATGTGTTGCTGTATCTTAACATGAATCACGTTACTATATCTGTCTTTTAGGTGATGGAGGATATGGCTGTTTCTCTTGGCTTCTAACTCCATTGTCCCGACCTGATACCCCTGCTGAACACAATTACAATCATGCACATAAGTCCATGCGGAATGTGATAGAAAGATGTTTTGGTGTGCTGAAATCTAGGTTTCGGTGTCTGGATAAGTCTGGTGGCCTTTTGTTGTATAGTCCCTCCAAGGTGACTCAAATTGTGTTCTGCTGCTGCTTTCTTCATAACATGTTTTTGCAACAACATCTGCCACATGTTGAGGAGGAGGATGAAGAAAGCAGCCAGCAAGCAGAGGAATTAGAGACATCTGGTGATACTTGGAGTACAGATGTAGGGAGGCAGGTTAGGCAAGAGCTCATCACTCGCTATTTCTAAGGTAAGTTTGGTTTGCTTATTTCATTTGTTGTGTAATCATAAATAGATGTTTGGCCATTTTTATTGTCAAAACCATTACTCAGAATGTGTCTGTCTCCTTGACACATACAAACATACCCTCGCTTTATGCAAAACAAATGTCGCATGTGTATTGTGTGTATTTTAAAACTCAAAACAACAGATTATGAGTGGCATGCATTAAGTCTGGATAAGTGATCGTAAACTTGCACTGCTAATTTATTACAAGCACACATAATCCATTTAGTATCTTACTTTATCATTGTGTGTAACGTCCTAATGCACAGGTTCACAAACTCGGCCCTCAGGACCCCACACAGTGCATGTTTTTCATGTAACCCAGTAGAAGCACAGGTGTATGAATTACTCACAGACACATGTTAAAAGGTTCACAGGTGGAGCTAATTATGTCACTTGTGATTCTGTGAGTAGACCTGCAAAACATGCACTGTGTGGGGTCCTGAGGGCCGAGTTTGAGAACCTGTGTTCTAAAAAAACACTCCTCAACATATAATATGTTAGCCTTGAGGAATACATGTGTCCCTATGTGTGATGCTCCATCATATTTAAGGGACACAAACTTACTGTCATCAAATATAATTTATTTCCTAATGTTTGCTGCAGTAAACTTGCTGATTTGTAAGTAAATACACAGTTTGCCACATATATACATTATTATACACATTCTTTGTTTTTTTGTTAAAAAGTTCTTATTTTTTGGTTTCTGCATCATGTGTAATAACATTATTACTAATTTTTAACACACACAAACATGTCCCAACAATAATGACATTCATTTTGTCAATGATTTGTTAAAAATTCAATGCCAACATATTAAAAGCTTTTTACGCAACTCAATTGTGTTATTCTTGTAATGTTGTATAGAGAAGAAAGGTAAAATAGTTAACAATCACATTGTAATTTGGATTGTCTGCAGGATATGAGAATGATTGGAATCTAGAAAGAGTAATGATTAGAAAAAAATCACGTGGTCTGGTTACTTCCTGCTAACCTGTATGTGGCTGCCTGGCAATGATTGTGTGTGCAGGAGAGGAGAATGATTGGAATCTAGAAAGAGTAATGATTAGAAAAAAATCAAGTGGTCTGGTTACTTCCTGCTAACATGTATGTGCGGCTCCATCAACATTTCCCTCCTCCAATACAAAAAAAAGATGGTAAAAAATAAATATGCGTACAAATTTTATGTTTTTGTTTGTACCACTTATAATTAATGATGTTGTATAAATTGTCAAGGAGGTAAGTGTTATATGTATTTTGCCAAACATACACTTACTAACTATTTAGAGTTGCTTATCAGAAATGTCTAATTTGTATTTATTTCATTTTTTTTTGGGTGCCTGCTTGTCCTGCCCTTTGCCTTTAGCACTGTCATGTTGTCGTGCTCTGGTGGAGCGTCTTGGTGGTGATGAGACTGGCGTGATATTTGGAGTAGTCGTACCAGAACTGCTGCTTGTTTGCTGTTGGTGCATGGATCTGAGTGTTTCATTCAGGTTAGTGAGGGTGGCATTGAGTTAACGTGTAGCAGCATTTTGATTGTCTACAATTCGGAATAAACTTTCATCAATCTTTTGATTGTTTTGAAAAATGTTCATATAACTTTGCTGTTGTCTGTGCTGTTCTTCCATTAGTCTGTGCTGTTCTTCCATTATGCGCTGTAAGTTGCCCATGACTTGTGTAATGTCTGTACGCATGAGTTCCATGGTATTGCCAATTCTGGTTGTTTGTTCATTTTGTCTACTCATATTTCTTGTTATTCTTCTGAGGTGACATGGTAGGCTTGCAAACATTTGTGTCTGCCTACGCAGGAAATCTTCATTAGTGGCCTGCTGTCTAGCCCAAGTGGTCCAAAACACCTGATCAGGGCCTTGTGTTACTGGTGTTGTTGGGCTGTGTTGTGGTGGTGGTGTGCTTTGCTGTGGTGGTGTACTCACAGGTGCTGGGGGGCTCATTCCTTGGCTTAATGGCTGCATTTCTAAGATGATTGTCTCCTCCATGTCACTGTGTTGCTGTTGTTGCGGAGGGATGCTGTTACCAGGACTAGAAGCTGAAATATTAAACAAATCTCCGTTAGCTATCCATATGTTTGAGAAACGTAAACAAATCACTACACATGGAACACATGTCATTCACTGTTGCTTTCAAATATTCTGCCTAGCAACATCATCACTCATAACTTAAATGCAAACATATGTCTGTTTGTGGCAAATGTGTCTGGTTACTTAATTGTGAAAGCAAACACTAGTTTTATTGTAGCTCAGACATACTCCACCATAAAAACACATTGGAATCCATAATGTGTTACCTTATAGCTTTGATAAAACAAACATAGTAATGTTTTTATATGTATTTGGCAATGTTAGCTCAAACACACATGTGAAATTTTGAAAAACAACCTTACTTTTTTCAAAAAATAAACATGATTTTCTGTTGCAGCATCTTACACACAATGTGCTACTGTATGGCTCAAGTGGACATACATATCTTTACTGGATGTGGACAAGGTCATTTTGCTTGGATTTCATGTCAGGTTTTACTTCCTGCGGTAAGTATCTAAGTTTTTGATGTGTTTTGACTTAATGCGGTTAAGAAAAAGTTTGATTACGTTCTGAAATTGTTTACATTTATTTCAGTTTGATACTCACAATCAAGATGAGGGGAGTGTGGATGACGTCTTGGAGGTGTGTCCAAAATTTGGAGTGGGGGGACAGAACATACTGTCGATAATCTTCGTGGCGGGGTAGCCTGCTGTGGTTGGCCCTGGACATCAGACCTTGCTTTCTTTTCTGCCACAGTTTTTTTGTGGTGGTGTCTTACACGTCTGCTGCTCCATACTTCTTTTGATGGACCTATTAATGAAAGTGACATTTTGTTATGGCCATTCCTTTACAAACATACCCTATACTACAATGGACACTTTACCTGCTTCCGTAGCCTCATCATCATCAGATGTGATAGGAGTTACTGGACGACGAGTAGTACTGCTTTTTTCAAACACTGTATAAAAAAAAATTTGTATTCATGCTATTGTTGATACATCCACCCATTATGCTTATAAACATTTATTCTTTAAGAAATGCTTGCTTTATTTTTAATACAAACATAAGGACCGGAAACAAAAAAAACCAATACATAAAACAATAAACATTGTCCAATAGACATATGCACTATGGAAAGTTCAACACAGGAAAACATGTACAGGACACTGACATAGGCCACAAGTAAAAAAACAAACATTAACAACCAAAAACACACACATCTTCATTTTGTATTGAAAGGAAAAATATTACAGATGCAATATATAAATTGCTCTGTGATGTGGCACTCCAAACACACATTACCACTATATGAGCCAAACCAAAATTAAAAAATGATTTAAAAATTACACTGCAGTGTGGTGTCACGGTACAAATACAAACTAAAAATGAACAAAGAAATAGTGGTATTTAAAAAAAAAAAAAATACATTATGTAATAATGACATTACACATGTAAGTGGTTTCCAAACCACTTTCCACTACTCCAGCCTCTAACATGACAACCACTGTTTTTGAAACATTGCACATGGATAACATAAATATAAAACATAGTCACAATTTAAAAAAAAAAAGGCCCAAAAGGAAAACATTATTGCAGGACAATTCAGTGACACACCAAGTCCAAACTACATATGCAAAATATCTTAGAAAAAAACACATGACATACAATAAAGTAAGATGTTACATTGGCTTTTGTATAAAACATTAACCAAAACAATGTATTTGCTGACACACACTTAAAGATGGGAGTAATATGCAACGTGACATGACACACATTTAAAAAAAAAAAAAAAAGGTCATAGAATGTTAATGCAAATACACATGCTCACCATTCTTCCTGGGCCTATCTGAATCCCGTACATGGGTAGCAGAGACTACTTCAGGAGGTATGACACTCCGCATGGGCTCCTCATGCTCCAGATATCTTGCAATATAGGGCTGGCCACCACCGGTTTTTCGAGCCGACTTCGCCTCCTTGGCCATTTTGGACTTGACACGTTGCTTTATGTCATAGTACCGTTTGCGGCACGTGTCCTCCGTCCGCTTGACCACCCCCTCACTATTGACAGCAGCAACAACTTTTGCCCACAACACTGTCTTCCTCTGTGTTGGCACCTTGGCGGACTCAGGCCCAAATAGCTGCCTCTGATACTTCATCAGCTCACGCACCAATGCCACATTTTCAGCAAAACGAAACTTTACATTCCGCCCAGTCTTAGTAGTGGTGCGTGGCTGCGGAGCACTCTGACTGTCACTATCACTTGAGGCTGCTGCAGCAACCTCACCCACCTCACTAACCTCACTAACACTCGCCTCCTCCATCTGACCGACCTCCTCCCCCTCACTCACACCCTCCACCTCACCCACCTCTGAGTCACACATAATTGTGTGTCTAAACACTTAACACAGAAAAAAAATAGACAAACAACACACTCATCCACTACCACCACACAACTCACACACACACACACACACACACACACACACACACACACACACACACACACACACACACACTGACAAGGGACTATAAAGAAAAATAACAAGACTACAAGAATGACAAGACGACTTTCAAACACAATACCACACTCAGAAATCGCTACCATTACTCCTCACCAAACCACAAAATCACCTACCTCCACAGCACAACCTCCCTAAAAGTGAAAATGCGGCCGGGCTCTTAAAACAAACCCTGCCGCGTTTAACTTAGAAAAAATACCGGTCAAAACAACCAAAAGACGTACGCAAATGACAATGACGGCCGAGAATGGTCCAAAAAAACAAACGAATGGCATCGACATCGGAAAACACGAAAACAATAAAGTCGACTGCTTCGTAACTTTGCGTATATGGATTTAAAAAGTTGCATGAAAATGCACCCGATACAAATCGAGTTTAAACACTACACAAACCGACTCAAACACGAATATTAGTAAATTTTGCCCTAGGTGCGTAACCACAATTTTTTGGGCCCCATAGCAAAGTTGTGTGTGTGGGGATATATAAATATATATATATAAATATATATCTTACGGCTGAAATCAACAAGGGGGCGCCCAATAGTGCTTAAATCTACAACACTTATTATTAAAATTCAATTAAAATGGTTATACTACGTACCAGATTCCGCGGTATCAGAACCGCAATTGAAACAGCATAAGATCTTCCAAAACGGCAAGTACGGCTCACAGCGCCATTTGCTCCACGTCCACCTCCTGCAAGGCTAGGCCACGCTAAGGCATGACCTTCTGAATGAAGAATCCACTATATAGGACATCACCTATGTTATTTATTTATAAACACAAATAAATGTGGAAAATTATTCTGCCGAGATTACTTTCAGTGTTCCTGTTTAAACGCTTAATAAAACTTGACCATTGGGTAGCTTATGATATTATGCAACTTTAATTATTATGTGAAAGATTTTGGATCCGTATACAGAATGATTTATTTCTTTTGTATGCTTTTTATCTGAAATATATTTTCAAAATGTAATATCACAAATTATATTAAAACCACTTAACTGGCATGCTCAGATTTCATGCGACTGCGCCGTCCCACCCTGTCCCCCTGTTTTTGATGAGGAGATCCATTCTGCAAATGTGCATAATATAATATTTAAATATTTAGAAAACTACTTTTTAAACATTATTAAATAAAATAAATTTTAAAAAACAATGTTATTTACAGTTTTGAAGGGAAAAATCGTCAGTTAAGTGGTTAATACAGAGAGAAGAAAAATAAATAAATCACCAAATCAGTGTAAATGAGAACAAATAATGGCAATGAATACATAGAAATACAAAAACAAAAACATATAGGACCTTGCTGAATACAAAAACCAATGTGGAACATAGGGGGTAATTCAGATCTGATCGCAGATGTGCTAAATTTAGCACATCTACGATCATTTACTCTGACACTCGGGGGGGCACCCAGCACATGGCTAGTTCACCCCACGTCAGGCCCTACGATGCTTTTGTACCTGGCGAGTAGCTCCTTGCCAGCGCAGCTCCTGCGCACTAGCAGGCTGCTACCCAATGAGGTCGCAGCGGCTGCGTGTGATGTCACGCAGCTGCCCCTGGCCCGCTTCCCCCAACGGTCCGAATGTGCCTGCGTTGTACAGACCACGCCCCGCCAATGGCGTTCTAATGCCATTGGCACGTCCCCTCCCGCTATGCCTCTGCCTGTCAATGATATCGGTGTTAGTCACCTTGCTTAAAACGTTCACTGTAGCGAGGATGGTGGACTTTGAGCGCTCACCATTGGGTGAGTTTTACTTTAGTCAGCAGCTCTTCGGAATAGTGACAGCAGCATGCTGCAAACACAGACAGCAGCCATCGGCAAGAATAAAGAGGCCGGGAACTAACATTGACTTAACTGCACATCAGAGCGGGGATATATTACTGTACAACAGATACTGGTAGCAGACACCCGGATCTACAAACAGGGAAAGCAATGTTATTGCCGTGCAGGCCATAGCTGAAGTTGACCCCAGAATGACTGTGGCCTAGATAGAGAAGGAAATAGGCATTTCATCGGGGTCCATCCCCTTGATACTGTGTGGCCAGAGACCCGTCCCACATGACAAACCGTGGTGCATTTGCCACTATCTAAATGAACAAATCAGTGTAAAGCATCATGTACTGTAAATGTATGTTTACTAATGTGTTTTAACATGTTATATGTAGTGCCCTATGCATGGTTGCAGAATTTAACATTTACAATGCATAGACGAAGCACTTATAAGAAATGTATAAGGTATTTTGGTTTTAAAATGCATTGACATTTGGAAACAGTTCATGGGACATTCTCACATAGAAAGTCATATGCTAATTAACCTCCTAGTGTGATAGCAGGACCATTTGATGTTGGGCAGTGTACTCTAGTCGACATCCTGGATCTTAGCGTTATACTCTTGAAAGGTGTTAATGAAAGACTTATGTGTTTCTCTGTGTAAAGTGTCAAGTAGATTTGGAATCAAGGTTTTCCTGTACATTTGTTACATATATACTGTATGAGGGGAGGAAGGAAATTTGGTTGCCCTTTTGAAATGTAATCTCTATTTCTTTATGTATTGTAAGATAGCTTGTCTGATTGATATATGAATTAAAAAAGGTATATATGGGAGGATTTCACTATACTATTGTGTCTTCTGACTATATAAAGTGGGCTATGAGCCCTGAGTAGAGAGAGTTATTCTCTGACAGAGAGATCTCTTCTGACTGAGAAGAGAGAATGCTGCTATTAACACCTTGTATGCTTTACACATTGAGCAATGCTCGTAAAGCGTAAGTGTCTTCTTTAAGACTTTTTGAGCAATAAACATCTAGCCTTCAAGACTACTGCCTTTCATCTTGTGACACTCAGAGTCCTCTTCTCCTTCTGTCCTGGGTTGAGCCCAGTGTCTCTAAGCCCCATCCTCTGCAAGCTACCGTGCAGGGCCTGGTTCAGGTCATTGACCAGTGGGGGTCAACCAATACCAGTCAGGAGGCGCATCAGCAGCGTGTCGATGCATACACAGCAGTAAATAGTTCCAGGAGCCTGGTGGTGGCAGCAACATCCCGGCCCACTGTGCAGTGGGTGGAGTTAGTAACAGGCGGTTACTGATGGTAAGACAGCATCCCTTATTGGCCAGGTCCCAAGAGACCCAAAACCAATCTGTGATCGCTTGGTGAAGGCAGCAAGGCACATCTGGTCACACTCCACAAAAAGATTGGCCTTAGCAATGTTTCTGCCTGCTGGGTTCCCCATCAGCTGACTTGGGAGCAGAAGGAGGCTTGAGCAACTTGGTGCTGCAACATACTGGCCAGGTTTGATGGAGGTGGCTCAAATTCTGTCTGGGAGATCAGTGGCAATAAATCCTGGATCTACAGTTTTGACCCAGAGACAAAACAACAGTTGGCTCAGTGGACCCCAGTTTGAGGCGTGCCGCCACAGAAGTCACGACGTGAGCATGGTGTGGCCAAGCAGATGGTGGCTGTTTTTGTAGCAACCGTACCACTTGTGCATCAGTGTGCCATCACTGGGGACTGGTACGCTAGCCAATGCCTACTGCAAGTGCTGAAAGACATTTCCAGGCATCATCCAAGAACAATCGTGGTGCACTTCTCCATCACGACAATGCCCACAAGTCCATTAAAGTGGTGGATTTTCTGGCCCATGAACACACGCAATAGCTTTGTCATCTGCTGCACAGTCCAGAGCTAGCCCTTTGTGACTTCTTTGTGTTCCCACAACTGAAGTGCAGGATGCGTGGGATTTGTTTTGACTCACCAGAAGCTGCACTGGAGACCTTTATCCAGCATGTAGAATAATAATTTCAGAATGGGCCAGCTGCTTCATCAAGCTGTTTGAGTGCATGCAACTTTACCTTGACTCCCCTGTGAATACTTTGAAAAAATTGTAATGCCCAATTTTTTTGTAAATAGAATAAGGATTCCTTATTGCTGGAAATTGCAGTGAAAAAGGAATCTTTGTTACTGGCGGCAGACCACATATTAATTAATAATCATAATATTTAAAGAATAGCTTGCAGTTGATTCCCTTTTATTTTAGGCCAGTTAATCATCCTTTGCTGCATTTTAATGATGCTGTCTTCAAAACAGTTTGCAACCGCTGATTAATATCCCCAGCTACATTTATAGCATTAGTACAGAACAATAGTGCTGATACAATACATATACAACAAAGACGACCTGTATGAGAGGTGGATACAAAGTGCACACTTTATGGATTTACACAATAAAACAGCAGGGTAAAGCTCAGACAGACTCAATGATGTTGAGATCAGGGCTCTGTGGGGGGCATATCATCACTTCCAGGAATCCTTGTTCTTCTTTATGCTGAAGATAGTTCTTAATGACATTGGCTGTATGTTTGGGGTGGTTGTTCTGCTGAAGAATAAATTTGGAGCCAATCAGATGCCTCCCTGATGGTACTGCATGATGGAGAAATATACGTTATGGTAAGAACTTACCGTTGATAACCTTATTTCTCCTAAGTCCACAGGTTCCACAGGATAACAATGGGATATGATGGAGCGACAGCGGATTTGCACCAATCAGTCAAAGCTTTCCAGCCTCCCAGCATGCAACGGGTTTGTCTATATATCCCCGCCCCCTGGCTCAGGCAAATCAGTTGTATTCCAAAGCAGAAGGCAAGAGCATCATGTAGAACCCTGATCAGGTGAGAAGAACCCACAAGCACACCCTTCCGTATAAGAAGAAAGAGGTTAGTGAGTAAAAAGGATCCTCAAATCAGGTGCGTCAGGGTGGGATCCCCGTGGAACCTGTGGACTTAGGAGAAATACCGTTATCAATGGTAAGTCTTACCATAACGTATATTTCTCCGTCAGGGTCCACAGGTAATCCACAGGATAACTATGGGATTTCCCAAAGCAGTTTAGTGGTGGGGACGCTCCTGATGCATAGAAGAATCCTTCGCCCGAGTTCAGCATTGTGAGAGGTAAAGGTATCCAAAGCATAATGTCTATTGAATGTGTAAATGGCAGACCATTTGGCTGCCTTACAACCCTGTTCTGTTTAGGCACCACATTGTGCTGCCCAAAAAGGACCTACCTTACGGGTAGAATGAACAGAGACATTAGCCAGAATAGGGAGATCAGCTTAGAGAATATGCTTCTGAAATCGTCCTATGAAGCTATCTTACCAGCATCTGCTTACCAGCCTGCCATCCTCTATTGTGAAATCCATAGCGAATGAAGAGTGAATCTCTTTCCTGACGGCACTAGTATATTACACGTAGATCCCTTATGCATGGATCACGTCTAGTGATGCATCTCCCGCAGCAAGGCCCGGAACCTGAAAAACCGGGACAACATTTTCCTTGTTAAGGTGGAACTTAGTCATCACCTTGGAAATATACCCAAACCTAGTTCTGAGAACTGGTTTATGTGGATAAAAAATCAGAAATGGGGAACCACATGATCATGCTCCTAAGTCTGATATTCCTCAAGCTGACACCTTAGTCAGTAGAAAATACATTTATGATCCTTTTTAACCAATGGTTCAAATTGGGCAACTTGAAGGGCTTTAAGTACTAACACCAGTCCCACGGCACTGTAGGAGGAACAACCAGAGGCTGAATGCGCTGCATAACCTGGAAAAAAGTACGCACATCCTGTAAGTCATTTATTTTTGGAACCCTACAGTCAATGCCGACCCTTGCTTTTCCAAGGGAGCCACCTTCAAAGCTTTATCCATTCATGCCCAAAAGTATGCTAAGACCCCAGAACTCTGAAAGGTCTAAGATCCAACCTCACTGCAAGCCT
Source organism: Pseudophryne corroboree (assembly GCF_028390025.1). Taxonomy (NCBI): domain Eukaryota; kingdom Metazoa; phylum Chordata; class Amphibia; order Anura; family Myobatrachidae; genus Pseudophryne; species Pseudophryne corroboree. The sequence continues at coordinate 465,924,372 of NC_086444.1, read as the reverse complement.
GAACATAGGCTTGACATATTTGGTGATAAAGGCGAGTTAAGGAAGGGTTCCTTGTTCTGACCTCTTGTTTAAATGACCTGCTGCAAACATCCTGTTACCTTCAGGATAAATGTATCAAGGCCATTCCATCAAGGACCGTAGATCCAGATGTCTGTGATAACCAGGACCCTGCGTCAGTAGTTCTGGACCTAGGGAGAGCAGAAATGGAGTATCCATTGCCATTCTCTGCTGGTTTTCCTGTTTAGCTTTCTCACCACCCTAGCTAATAGGGTGATTGGAGAAACATAAAAACCAGAAGAAAGTCTCATCTCACCGATAAGACATCCACAACAATCACTCTGGGACCATTGTTTTTAAACCCCTATGTGAGCACTTTGTTGTTCCAACAAAAACTCCATGAGATATATCTCTGGCAAACACCTCTAGTTCACCAAAATCCGGAACCCTCCAGGGTTAGAGCCCATTAATTTTCCTGAATGGTGTGTCAACTTGAGAAAGTCCACTTCCCCATTTAGGATTCCCGGAATGAAAATAGCGGACCCGGTTGAATGATGAAGTTCTGCCCATCTTAGTATGTGCTTTACCTTTTTCATTGCTTTTCGGCTGCGAGTTCCTTCCTGATGTTGAGGTACGCGCACAGTCCGCACGGCACTGGACTGGTTTTCCTTGAAGACTCTCCTGTGCCTACACCGGTGTCCTATATGTGGCCCAAGGTTCCACCTTTAATTGGCATACAACCTACTTCTTTGGGAACACAACCTTCCTGACACTGTTCCTCAGTGTCAGAATTTTTCCAATCTGATATCCAAAAGGATTTCCCTTTGTCCAGCTGGGATGCCTGTTTCCACCAGGCTGATGACCTTCTTACTTTTATCGTAAGTACCATTCCATTTTCATTATGTGAAGTCTTCCATAATTACCTACAGCACCTTGTATTCCCAGGTAGTTCCTCCAAGTACCAACCCAGACAACACTGCCCATCTTCCACGATCCAATGAGATTGGGCACATTTAGTGTGGTGCGACTGTAGATTCTATTTGGCAAAACTCAGATGCTGCAGAGAAGTCGAGTGTAATTGTGCATACTTCACTCTGTTGATGTAGATACAATCAAACTCATCACCCGCTTTGTTGCGTGAATTAATCCGTTTGACTGTGTAACAAAAACTTGACTCCTAGTCTACACCCTGGATATTTAGTTGCCATGTAAAAATTACTTCTTGCAGACCTGATCCAGTACAGCCCCCAAGTGAATCATTCGATGTGATGGAACTGGAGACACTTAATGGTTCATTATTGATTCACTTGTGCCTCTGCATACAGGTTATTGTCTGTTGCAGAGGATGTAATGGTAATCCCTGCATTCCAGGATTAAAGATCGTCTAGGTCTGAGAAAATTCTTAACCACTGCTAGCGGAGATAAGATGTGCTCACCTTCATATGTTTGTTAAATTGTCAGACTAACCGAAAAGGTAAGTCCTATAACTAAAAAATGCTGCTGGAAGATAGCAAACCCTTAAATAACACTGATGGACAGTGATATAGCACCTGAAGGTAAGCATCCTGTATATCCAGGGGTAGCCTTAATCCCCTGGCTCTATGCCAAGCACAAGGAACATAACTATTGCAAGTGCAACCGAGGTTCCAAATGTATTTGTTCAGCATTTTGAGATTGAGCATAGTCCGAAATGACCCATTTGGGTTCTGAATTTACCAGGTTGGGGTAAAAACTTTGTCCTCATTTGCAAGAGGAATTGGAATGACTATTCCTGCTGAAGCAGTTTCTGAACTGCTTCTTGCAAGCCTTGTCCTTCGTCTCTACCCGAGATGGCTGTGAAGGCGAAAACATACCTAGTACTGTGTCAGAACTATATGCCTGAAGAAATCAACCCCCCCACCCACCCAGGGGTCCCCAGGCAGAGGCCCATACCATGCTACTGATGGCTTATCTTTCTACAGCACCTGTCCAGATGGTCTCGCATCCGAGTATCAACCAGGCTCAACACTGCTTATCTTCCAAACTCAGATGAGATTGGGCCTGTGGTGTAGCTGTAGATCCAACCGGACTTTTGGCAGCCCCATGCCTTATTAGTCCTCCTAGGAATCAAACCCAGGGGCCGAAAAGCAGAACCTTAAGTTTAAAACTGTATGTGGAAAAAAGTTGACCTTTTTGGAGTCTGCTCCTGATTTCAGAATATCTGTTAATTGTTTACCAAAGAAAAACTTTCCAGAAAGGACAATGATTCCGATCCATTCCTAAATTCTGAATCGGCTTCCACCTTCCACCTTCCAGCCAAAAACTGCTCTGCGTGCAGATATGATTGGGGCTAATGCCCTGGAGGAAATAATGCCCACATCTATTGGTGCTTCTCAAGGATCATTGCACTATATGAGAACTTTGCCGTTATTGAAAAGATTCTCCTTCAATTGCATTAGCCCAGACAACCACTGTCTTTGCCATTTAAGCCAAAACCAAGGCTTGGCCCTATGACTGCCCTAGACAGGGAAAGCAAAGATAAAGTAGATCACTTGCATAACTACTTTAGGAGCCACCTCTTTTTAAACATTCCCAACTAGAAGAAGGTAATTAGAATTCAATTTCTTAGGATTCTAACTTTTATTTGGGCATAGCCCCAACCTCTTCCCTGATTTCTGTCAGCTGATCTGACTCAGGAAACTCAGGTTTTTAGGATGTTCAAATACAGGTGCCAAGGTTTTTAACCAGGCTCCCTCAATGCTTTATTTAGCTCAGCTATATTCCAGCTGAGACCTACCTCTTCTTTGTATAATGAAGTAGAATAAATTGGACTTTCATCTTCCGATGAATTCAACCATGTGTAGCCTGTGAATGTGAAGATTTTACTTACCATTGCTCTGAGAACCTGCTGCTGGGAGTGATGCACCATAGGTGGATCTGCATGTAAAGGCTCTACCTGGTATAGGATTCTGAAGAGATTGGTGGTCATTCCGAGTTGATCGCTAGCTGCATTCGTTCGCTCTGCAGCGATGAGGCAAAAAAAGGCACTTCTGTGTATGCGGCGCAATGCGCACGCGCGTCGTACTATTACAACGAACAATGTAGTTTCACACAGGGTCTAGCGAAGCTTTTCAGTTGCACTGCTGACCGCAGAGTGATTGACAGGAAGAGGACGTTTCTGGGTGTTAACTGACCGTTTTCAGGGAGTGTTCCAGGAAAAACGCAGGCGTGGGTGGGCGAATGCAGGGCGTGTTTGTGACGTCAAATCAGGAACTGAACAGTCTGAAGTGATCGCAAGCACTGTGTAGGTCTGAAGCTACTCTGAAACTGCACAAAATTATTTTGTAGCCACGCTGCGATCCATTTGTTCGCACTTCTGCTAAACTAAAATACACCCCAATGGGAGGCGGCATAGCGTTTGCATGGCTGCTAAAAACTGCTAGCGAGCGAACAACTCGGAATGACCCCCATTATCCATTCAGCTTATTGGATAAAATGTGTGCAAAGATAGCCAAAGGAAGATACATTTGTACCTGAATCTGCCTTGTATTTCTGCTGACGCTAAACACTATGCACATGAACCATCCTGAACCAAATCATGAGCGGACAATACAGCTTTTGTAAAACAAACATAATATGAGTGTCCTCACCTTTGCCGCTCTTATACATGATAAATAATCAGCACTTCCACAATATACTACACAATTTTGTGACTGTAATCTTTAAATGATATTCATCCGACCCTCCATGCATCAGCAGGATCTGCAAGACAGACTAAACAGACATATAATAAAGTCAGCTTAAATACTAGCAAACAGTCACATTAATATAAAAAGCAATATGAGTATATTATCAACTACAAATAACATATTATTTATGTAGGAGCACACATTTACTGAATCATGTTTAAAACAGATCCAACGTATTCAGACGCAATGCGAAAGAAACAACAGTAATGGTACAGACTCATATGCAATAGACACTTTATCTAACTATTCGTACTCAAAAGGTAGATAGAGACTTAGTGCTGTAAAACCCGTACTCAGTAGAGTGGGATACAGGGAGACTCACCCCGCTTCCAAGATCGATCATACGTTAACGAACGCTGAGTGGATCCAGACACTAGTAGTGTACACTACTGCTTCCTGATCCAGTGATCAGAGGCACTCCGGTCACACAGCTGCTTATGCTGCGACCGAATCCCCTTGTTATAGCGCTTAGTAAATACAGATGCTCTGGTCACACAGCTGCCTATGCTGCGACCGGGTCTCCTTGGGGTAGCGCTCAGTGAACACAGACGCATCGGTCACGCAGCTGCCTATGCTGCAACCAGGTCCCCTCGTGGTTGTGCTCAGCGAACACAGATGCACCGGTCACACAGCCGCCTATGCTGCGACCGGGTTTCCTCGTGGTAGCAATCAGTGAACACAGACGCCCCGGTCCCACAGCCGCCTATGCTGTGACAGGGTCCCCTCGTCTCCTAGTGTAGCTAGTAGCATCTGAGACGGAAGCGAGGAAACAGTTCATGGCGGGAGACTCAGCGAAAACTGGTCATGAACCGGGGGGAGGGGCGACCAGGAGAGAGTCTGACTCCCCACTGCTGACATGCTATTCCTGGTGCCTAAGATCCCTAAGGCCTAGCACTGAAGCACTGTTTTGTAGTCTCCACCCAAAACAGTGCTGCTGTGCCGGTATACCATCATGCTAAGCGGAACCAATGCCTTACCTTCCCTTATATTAGCTGTTTTTAATAGAAATTATTTGACAATGTAAGATGTTATCAACAAGATATTTACATGAACCATTTTAGCTCGAAGTCGTTATTTAGACCTGAGGGGTGCAAAGTATTATAATTGAAAATGTAGTTCATCTCGGTTTTTGCCAAACCGGTAGCTAAATTATTATACTGCTGGGTTCCCTCTATATGTCTAAGACCATAAAAGCCAGTAAAATCAGAAATACAACAATCATGTTTTCTCTAACGTCCTTGAGGATGCTGGGACTCCGTAAGGACCATGGGGAATAGACGGGCTCCGCAGGAGATAGGGCACTTTAAGAAAGCTTTGGACTCTGGGTGTGCACTGGCTCCTCCCTCTATGCCCCTCCTCCAGACCTCAGTTTTACATTGTGCCCAGAGCAAGATGGGTGCACTGCAGAGAGCTCTCCAGAGTTCTCTGCCTAGAAGCATTTTTGTTTGGATTTTTTTTATCTTCTACCTTTTACTACTTTTTCACAGGGAGCACTGCTGGCAACAGGCTCCCTGCATCGAGGGACTGAGGAGAGAGGAGCAGACCTTCTTGTTAAAGATAGGCTCTGCTTCCTCGGCTACTGGACACCATTAGCTCCAGAGGGGGTGAACGCAGGTTCTTACTGGGCGTCCACCCCCGGAGCCGCGCCGCCGTTCTCCTCACAGAGCTAGTAGTACAGAAGACAGAAGTCGTCAGGCGGCAGAAGCCTTCAGCTTCACTGAGGTAACGCACAGCACTGCAGCTGTGCGTCATTGCTCCCATACACCTCACATACTCCGGTCACTGTAAGGGTGCAGGGCGCAGGTGGGGGGGGGGGGGGGGGGGGGGGCGCCCTTGGCAGCAATATAAACCTCTGCATGGCAAAAAGATTATATACATGTACAGGTGGGCTCTGTACATGTATATAAAAGAGCCCCCGCCATATTTTACTAAGTTTGAGCGGGACAGAAGCTTGCCGCTGAGGGGGCGGGGCTTCTCCCTCAGCACTCACCAGCGCCATTTTCTCTCCACAGCACTGCTGAGAGGAAGCTCCCCGGACTCTCCCCTGCTTACACACGGTGAAAGGGTGCTAAAAAGAGAGGGGGGGGGGGGCACATAATTGGCGGTTTACATATTATACAGCGCTGCTGGGGGAAAACATTTTGTGTTGATCTCCAGGGTTATTGCGCTGGGGTGTGTGCTGGCATACTCTCTCTCTGTCTCTCCAAAGGGCCGTGACAGGGATACTGTCTTCAGGAAAGGGGTTCCCTGTGTGTGTGGGAAGTGTGTCGGTACGCGTGTGTCGACATGTTTGACGAGGAAGGCTCGCTTAATGTGGAGGGGGAGTGCTTGAATGTCAGGTCGCCGTCGGCAACGCCGACACCGGAATGGGTGGATATGCTGAATGTCTTGAATGCAAATGTCAATCTATTGCATAAAAGATTAGACAAGGCAGAAGCTAGGGATCAGTCAGGTAGCCAGTCCATGTCTGTCCATGGGGCGCCAGGTCCTTCGGGGTCTCAGAAGCGCACCATATCCCAGATCGATGACACAGATACCGACACAGATACTGACTCTAGTGTCGACTATGAAGATGCAAAATTACAGCCAAAGGTGGCTAAGGGTATACGGTACATGATTATTGCCATTAAAGAGGTTTTGCATATTACTGAGAAACCCCCTGTCACTGACACGAGGGTACACATGTATAAAGGGAAAAAGCCTGAAGTCACTTTTCCATCCTCATTTGAATTAAGTGACTTGTGCGAAAAGGCTTGGGAATCTCCGGATAGGAGACCACAAGTTCCCAAAAGGATTCTCATGGAGTATCCTTTTCCACAAACTGATAGGATACGCTGGGAATCTTTGCCAAAAGTTGACAAGGCGCTGACACGTTTGTCCAAAAAGGTGGCACTGCCTTCTCAGGATACGGCTTCCCTCAAGGAACCTGCTGATCGCAGGCAGGAAATGACCTTAAAGCACATTTACAATCATTCCGGTACTATTGCTCGACCGGCTATGGCGTCGGCCTGGGTTTGTAGTGTGGTTGCGGCATGGGCAGATTCCTTATCTACGGAAATTGACACCTTAGATATGGACGCCATTCAAATGACCATAGAGCATATCAGAGATGCTGCCTTGTATATGAGGGATGCTCAGAGAGACATTTGTTTATTAAGCTCCAGAATAAATGCTATGTCTATTTCTGCTAGGCGGCTCTTGTGGACCCGACAGTGGACGGGAGATGCCGATTAAAAGCGGCATATGGAGTCCTTGCCTTACAAAGGGGTGGAGTTGTTTGGAGACGGCCTCTCAGATCTTGTCTCTACGGCTACGGCTGGTAAGTAAAATTTCTTACCTTATGTCCCCCCGCAGCATACAAAAAAGGCACCTCATTATCAAATGCAGTCCTTTCGTTCCAATAAAAACAAGAAGGTACGTGGATCATCCTTTGTTGCTGGAGGGAAAGGCAGGGGAAAAAAGCTGCACACAGCTAGTTCCCAAGAGCAGAAGTCCTCCCCTGCATCTGCAAAGTCCACCGCATGACGCTGGGGCTTTCCGAGGGGAGGCAGATCTGGTGGGGGCTCGTCTTTGATTTTCAGCCACGTTTGGGTTCACTCGCAGGTAGATCCCTGGGCATTAGAGATTGTTTCTCAGGGATACAGGCTTGAATTCGAAGACTTGCCTCCTTGCCGATTTTTCAAATCGGCTCTGCCGGCTTCCCTGTCAGAGAGGGAGCTAGTGTTGGCAGCAATCCAAAAATTGTATATTCAACAGGTGATTGTCACAGTTCCTCATCTCCAGCAAGGAGAGGGATATTACTCAACCCTGTTTGTGGTCCCGAAACCGGACGGTTCGGTCAGACCCATTTTAAACCTGAAATCTCTGAACCTGTACTTGAAGAGGTTCAAGTTCAAAATGGAATCACTCAGGGCGATCATCGCCAGCCTGGAGGGGGGGGATTGGATGGTGTCCCTGGACATAAAGGATGCTTACCTTCATGTTCCGATATTCCCCCCGCATCAGGCGTTCCTGAGATTTGCAGTGCAGGACTGTCACTACCAATTTCAGACATTGCCGTTTGGGCTTTCCACGGCCCCGAGAATTTTCACCAAGGTAATGGCGGAAATGATGGTGCTCCTGCGCAGGCAGGGGGTCACAATTATCCCATACTTGGACGATCTCCTCATAAAGGCGAGATCTCGGGAGAGGTTGCTGGACAGCGTGTCTCTGTCCATGAAGACGTTGCAGATACACGGCTGGATTCTCAATATACCGAAGTCCCAGCTAGTCCCTACAACGCGTCTGACTTTCTTGGGGCTGATTCTAGACACAGACCAGAAAAAGGTTTTTCTTCCGATCGAAAAGGTTCAGGAACTCATAGCCATGGTCAGGAACCTATTAATACCAAAAAAGGTTTCAGTGCATCATTGCACGCGGGTCCCGGGGAAGATGGTGGCTTCCTACGAGGCCATCCCTTTCGGCAGGTTCCATGCGAGGACTTTTCAATGGGACCTCTTGGACAAGTGGTCCGGGTCCCATTTACAAATGCATCAAAGGATCACACTGTCTCCCAGGACCAGGGTATCTCTCCTGTGGTGGCTGAACAGTGCTAACCTACTAGAAGGTCGCAGGTTCGGCATTCAGGACTGGGTCCTGGTGACCACGGATGCAAGCCTCCGAGGCTGGGGAGCAGTGACACTGGGAAGAAATTTCCAAGGTCTCTGGTCAAGCCTAGAGTCTTGTCTCCACATCAACGTCCTGGAGTTGAGGGTCATATACAACGCCCTGCGTCAAGCGGAGGAATTGCTTTGGAGAAAACCGGTTCTGATTCAGTCAGACAATGTCACGGCAGTGGCTCATATAAACTGCCAAGGCGGAACAAGCAGCAGAATGGCAATGGCAGAAGCGAACAGGATTCTACGCTGGGTGGAAGGCCATGTAAGCGCGCTGTCAGCGGTGATCATCCCGGGGGTGGACAACTGGGAGGCAGACTTCCTCAGCAGGCACGACCTGCATCCGGGAGAGTGGGGACTTCATCAAGAAGTCTTCGCACAGATCACGGATCGTTGGGGACTGCCTCAAATCAACATGATGGCATCCCGTCTCAACAAAAAGCTAAAGCAGTATTGCGCCAGGTCAAGGGACCCTCAGGCGGTAGCGGTAGACGCTCTGGTGACACCTTGGGTGTTCAGATCGGTCTGTGTGTTTCCTCCTCTTCCTCTCATACCCAAGGTGTTGAGAATAATACGAAGAAGCAGGGTCAGAACAATACTCATTGTTCCGGATTGGCCACGGAGGACTTGGTATCCGGAGCTGCAAGAGTTGCTCACAGGGGATCCGTGGCCTCTTCCTCTAAGGCAGGACCTGCTGCGGCAGGGGCCCTGTCTGTTCCAAGACTTAACGCGGCTGCGTTTGACGGCATGGCGGTTGAACGCCGGATCCTAGCGGAAAAAGGGATTCCGGAGGAAGTCATTCCTACCCTGATCAAGGCTAGGAAAGACGTGACGTTAAAACATTATCACCATATATGGCGGAAATATGTTTCTTGGTGTGAGGCCAGAGCTGCTCCTACGGAGGAGTTCCATTTGGGCCTTCTACTTCACTTCCTTCAAACAGGAGTGACTTTGGGCCTAAAATTAGGGTCCTTAAAGGTCCAGATTTCGGCCTTATCCATTTTCTTTCAAAGAGAATTGGCCTCTATTCCTGAAGTACAGACCTTTCTGAAGGGAGTGCTGCATATTCAGCCTCCCTTTGTGCCTCCGGTGGCGCCTTGGGATCTTAACGTGGTGTTACGTTTCCTCAAGTCACCTTGGTTTGAACCACTCAAAACTGTGGAGTTGAAATACCTCACGTGGAAAGTGGTCATGTTGTTGGCGTTAGCTTCGGCAAGACGTGTTTCCGAATTGGCAGCTTTATCACATAAAAGCCCATACTTGGTTTTTCACGTGGATAGGGCAGAGTTGAGGACTCGCCCTCACTTTCTGCCAAAAGTGGTCTCATCTTTTCATGTGAACCAACCTATTGTCGTGCCTGTGGCTACACGGGACTTGGAGGATTCCGAGTCCCTGGATGTAGTCAGGGCTTTGAAGATTTATGTGACCAGAACAGCTAGAATCAGGAAGACTGAAGCTTTGTTCGTTCTGTATGCGGCCAACAAGGTTGGCGCTCCTGCTTCAAAGCAGACTATTGCTCGCTGGATCTGTAACACGATTCAGCAGGCGCATTCTACGGCAGGATTGCCGTTACCGAAATCGGTTAAGGCCCACTCCACTAGGAAAGTGGGCTCTCCTTGGCCGGCTTCCCGAGGGGTCTCGGCATTACAGTTGTGCCGAGCAGCTACTTGGTCGGGGACAAACACCTTTGCAAAGTTCTATAAGTTTGATACCCTGGCTGAGGAGGACCTCCTGTTTGCGCAATCGGTGCTGCAGAGTCATCTGCACTCTCCCGCCCATTTGGGAGCTTTGGTATAATCCCCATGGTCCTTACGGAGTCCCAGCATCCTCAAGGACGTTAGAGAAAATAAGATTTTACTTACCGGTAAATCTATTTCTCGTAGTCCGTAGAGGATGCTGGGTGCCCGTGCCAAGTGCGGACTTCTTCTGCAAGACTTGTATATAGTTATTGCTTACATAAGGGTTATGTTATAGTTTTTCGGTGGAACCGTGGCTATGTTGTTGTTCATACTGTTAACTGAATAAGTTTATCACAAGTTATACGGTGTGATTGGTGTGGCTGGTATGAATCTCGCCCTTAAATTTACAAAAATCCTTCCTCGTACTGTCAATCTCCTCTGGGCACAGTTTCCCTAACTGAGGTCTGGAGGAGGGGCATAGAGGTAGGAGCCAGTGCACACCCAGAGTCCAAAGCTTTATTAAAGTGCTCTATCTCCTGCGGAGCCCGTCTATTCCCCATGGTCCTTACGGAGTCCCAGCATCCTCTACGGACTACGAGAAATAGATTTACCGGTAAGTAAAATCTTATTTTAACTTAAAGTGGGCTGATAAAGAATGGGTCTCTAGCCCCTTTTTAATATTTCTGATATGTTCCCCTAATCTGGTTTTTAAAGATCTTGACGTGCATCCAATATATGTTAAATTACACTTACAAGTGATGGCGTATACTACATTTTTAGTATCGCAGGTAACAAAGTCCCTTATTTCTGTTATTCTTCCATTGATGGATACTTTTTCAATTTTGATGCAACCACCGCTTTTTATGTTTCTGCAACCAATGCAACTACCACACCTAAAGAAGCCTTTAGAGACTATCCTAGGTGTTCCCGTTTTGACATGAAGAGCACTAGATACCAGTTTGGACCTCAAATTTGGGGCCCTCCGGTAAATATGAACTGGTTTGTCTGGAACAAGCGATCCAATAACCGGATATTTTTTCACAAGATGCCAATGTCTATTAAGAATCTTTTCGATCGACTTATGTTGCATTGCATATTCCGTTAGAAATGCCCATTCATACTTTTTATCCCTTGGCCTTTTTATATAATTTTTCTTGAGGAGATCCTTACATTCCACCGTATTGACTTCTTCCATAACTTTAGTTATTTTATCACTTTGATACCCACAAGCTTAACATTTTTGTGTTAAAGTAATGGCTTGTTGTTGGAAGGTCATGTTATCACTACAGTTTCTTTTCAACCGCTTTAGTTGGCCCACAGGGATAGAGTTGAGCCAACTTTGATGGTGACAACTATCTATAGGGATATATGTACCAGAGTCGGTGGGTTTAGAAAATGTCTTTGTATTGATCTTACCATCATTTATGTAGACTGTTATGTCAAGAAAATTAACTGTCACTTGATCGACATCAAAAGTTAAATTAATATTTTTATTGTTGGAATTTAGATTCTCACAGAAGGCACCCAAAGAATCTGTACCTCCACGCCACACAAAAAATATATTGTCAATATAGCGAATGTATGACACCAGGCTTGCCCCAAGCACACCATCAGACCAGATGACTTCAGTCTCCCACTGCCCCATAGAGAGGTTGACATAACTCAGGGCGAACCTGGTGCCCATCGCTGTACCAGTTCTCTGAAGGTAAAACTGATCTTTAAAAAGAAAAAAATTATTTTCAAGGATGAATTGTATACCCTCTATTGTGAAATATTTCACATCATTAGAAAGATCTGATAGATTCAAAAAGTATCTGACTGCCTCCATACTCTGTTTATGGTCAATGACAGTGTAAAGGGAGGTCACATCTGCAGTAACCAAAAATTCCCCCTCCTCCCATTTGATAGTTTCTAAAGCTAGCAGAAAGTCTTTGGTGTCTCTGAGATGAGATTTATTAGACAATACCAAGGGCTGGAGAATATGATCGATGACTTGTGACAGGTTTGATGTAACAGAATCCACACCCGATATTATCGGTCTCCCTGGAGGGTCCACAAGACTTTTCTGGACCTTGGGGAGGATGTACAACACAGGGACAGTGGGATTCTCTATTAGAATAAACCTTGCTTCCTTATTATTCAAAACACCATTTTTTTTGTATTTCTCCATAAGATGTCTAAATTTAGTGTTGATCTGATCACTGGGATTATTTATTAATTTCTTATATACGGTGGCATCATTTAACTGTCTTAAAACCTCACCTTCATATTTCTTTACGTCCAAAAGGACTATACCCCTCCCCCCTTTATCCGTGGGTTTGATAATAAAGGTATCAGCCTTTCTAAGGTCACCTAGGGCTTTCCTTTCTTTCGCTGATAAGTTAAAATACTTTTTCTCTTTTGTGTATATTTAATGGGTATTTGTGATTATAGTATAAGCACAGCCAATTCTATTTTAAGACTTGCCAACCATATGTTAAGTTGCCAATCAAGGCTTAGGAAGTAGTCATCCAGGCTTTATTATTCATGCTATAAAGTCCTGGCTCCGGAGTTTGCCAACCATGTGTAAAGTTGCCAGCCGGAACCTAGTAGCTAACACCTGGATGTCAATTTGTGTGTCACGAAGTTCTCCGATCACGTGACTGGAGACTGGGACGCTGTGGCTGGCGCTCCCTGCTCTCGAGAGAGCTGCTACCAAGGGCATTAGTGTGCGCTTTGTGAGATCCTTCCGGTCAAGTGGTCGCAGTGCCGATCATGTGACCGGAGTTCGGGAACCTCAAACAGTGCTCTCCAGTTTTACTGGGGGGATTTATTAAAACTGGGGCTGCATTTTCTTAAGCACTTTCAGGCAGCTTAATTATGATAAGCTTTAATTCTATATGATCGGTTCTCGATTTACCTCAGCTGTTCTTTAGGCTGAAACCCGATCACATGACGGGAAGTTGTCACAATAGAGCCATATTGTGATAGGCCCATGTGATCACTATTCCGATCATGTGATTGAGTGTATATAAACAAACAATAGATTAATTGTCTCCAGCTACAATATAGTTTTTAAACTACATGTATTAATAAAGATTACTCAATAAATTTCTTTCCTATAGTCACTCTTACTAGTGTTTCTGTATGTATTCTGCTGATATTTTAAATATTAGGATTTGCATATGCTAATTAGCCAATTATGGTCCCTAATTGATGACATCAGCTTCCCTTCATAAGGGAAGTCACTTGGGGGACCAAATCACCTTTGAAAAAGCCACCAGGAGTGGCGAAATGCGTCAGTTTTTTGAACACCAGGCACTGGACTGTTCCACCTAGCACTGTTTCTTCAACTGAAAAACTTTCAGTCAAACGACTGTGCCATCCAGCATTGTCCATCGGATTGGAAACCTCCAGCTAAACAGCAAAAGGCATCCGTGAACCAGGATCCAATACCACCATTGCCGTCGCAGAACGAGCTAAATCAATTGGACTCCTTTATTTTGGAACACAGCTTGGAAAGCTTATACAACTGGACTATTCCGAATGCTGGTAAAATATGGCCATGTGTGAGTAATTACCACATAAATATTGGACGTTCCTTTCCAAAGAGGTGCATTTATTGGTGGACAAGTCCTGTTGATCAACCGTTACCTGTGTGTTTTGTTTACCAAGTTACATTTCCTATTATATAATTGTTTTAAAAAAATTGGATTAAATTGTTTTTAACTAATTTTATAGCGCTGTTTTAATCTTACGGTTCTTTTTCGGTTGATCCTGTAATTTCCTCAGGTCATCCATAACTAATTTAGTGAAAGATTTGAGGAAAGGTCTTGTACATGTCTAGGAAAAAATATAGACTTTGGTCTAAAGGGGGTTAGGGACACCAATTCCTGATCACTCTGTGATTCCTGGTTAGCAAAGAATTTTTTAACTGTTAGCTTCCTTATGTATTTCTGAACATCAACATAAAGGTCAAAGGAATTGACAAAGTAACTAGGGGAATATTTCAAGCCCTTTTCAAGTATAGATGTTTCACTTTCAGAAAGAATATGAGTACTCAAATTAAATATTTTAACCTTACTGACAAGATTGTTAGTGGTTTGGCTATTTAATATTGGAGTAGGATCAGCATTTGTACCTCCAATAACTGGAACATTTACCTTAACAGGTCTCTTTTTCTTCCCCTTATTTTTCCATTGTCTGGGTTTGGGTCCCCCCCCCCCCCCCTTTCCCTCCCCCCCCCTCCTAGATTGGTTAGATCTTCAATGTAGAATGTCTGATGTAGAGACTCTAGTGTATACCAATATGTAAGACAATCAAAAGATTGATTTTGATTGTTTTACATATTGGTATACTCTGGAGTCTCTACATCAGACATTCTACATTGAAGATCTAACCACAGGAACCCCTAAAAGGGACGTGATGGTTATATTCTTTTTATGATATATCTTTGTATACAGCGCTTATGGTGTAAATACAGATTTCAAATTTTTGGTAGTTTTGTATATCTTGAAATGTGGTGACGTTTCTTGAAGTCTGTTATATCTAAGCTGCTGGCGCCCATCTGGAACACCCCCTAAAATAAAACTGTTTGTTTCTTTGTTGCTTTTTCACCTTGGAAGTGTGCCAGAAGGGCAGCCAATCTGATCTACTCATTGTCCCATTTGTCAATATGTTTTCCTGTAGAGAACAAAGACTCTCAATGTTTGAAAAAACATTTGGAGAAAATACGGTAGAGACCGAATTACTAGGTGATGACTTATATGGGATAATGACTAAATTGGAAACAAATCTTATTAAAGAATGCAAACTATGGTGGGAGGTTGCCATTTTGGAACAATATCTAGCCCATGACATAATCCCTCGTGGGCTGAAAATTATAAAAACCTCCACATTTGAAACTGCTAGAGAGGAATTTAAAAAAGAGTGGGAGGACATTATTAATGCTTGCTCTTTCTCACTAATGAGACTCATCATTTCAGAAAGCAAGAGAGAATTAAGCAAATTCGATGAGGAGATTGCCGTGTTCAAATTTTTAGTTTCTCCATATAGTAACTCAGAGGAGTATAAAACACTTGATAAGGAGATTGAGTTTAAATTAAAAAACACACAAAGACAACGAATAGAAAGAAAATTAAATAAATTTAATAGAGATAGGTCAGATAAAGATTATATGATAGAAATTGAAAAGGAATCTTTGCCTAAAAAGAAATATGACAACAAGTCTTGGGGACATAAAAGAGATTCCCAGAATGATCTATTGAATAAAAATAAATTCTCGTATAGGTATCAAAACAACAAAAGGAATATAGGTTATAATTCGCACCAGAGACCATTTGGAACTTCTATTTCAAGGTATAAATATAGACCAGAAAATAGTCGAGAGACTGGGAATCCCCACCATAGAGACCACACACCAGAGTGGAGAAATAGACCATCTAGAAATACTAGAAACCCTAGATATCAAATAAGGCCAGAGAAACAAGTTATGGAATTTGAGGATCGAATATCAAACCCGGGAACTCCACCAATCCGACAGAGAAATAGGGCGAGATATCCCTCAGATAGGGCCTTTGCCACAACCTCTAACCATTTCTCTCCCCTTGAGAGCATGAGTGATTCACCTTGTTTTTTAGAGGAGAGAAAACGGTCAACAAGATTCAGGTAACATCATATAAATCTAGAAGGGGAAAAAGGTGTGTGTGTGTGTGTGTGTGGGGGGGGGGGTAAGCCCAAACCCAGACAACGAAAAAATAAGAGGAAGAAAAAGAGACCTGTTAAGGTAAATGTTCCAGTTATTGGAGGTACAAATGCCGATTCTACTCCAATATTAAACAGCCAAACCACTGACAATCTTGTCAGTAAGGTTAAAATATTTAATTTGAGTACTCATATTCTTTCTGAAGTGAAACATCTGTACTTGAAAAGGGCTTGAAATATGCCCCTAGTAACTTTGTCAGTTCACTTGACCTTTATGTCGATGTTCAGAAATACATAAGGAAGCTAACAGTTAAAAAATTCTTTGCTAACCAGGAATCACAGAGTGATCAGGAATTGGTGTCCCTAACCCCCTTTAGACCAAAGTCTATATTTTTTCCTAGACATGTACAAGGACCTTTCCCCGAATCTTTCGCTAAATTAGTTATGGATGACCTGAGGAAATTACAGGATCAACCGTAAAAGTCTTTTAACTTAACAGCGAAAGAAAGGAAAGCCCTAGGTGACCGTAGAAAGGCTGATATCTTTATTATCAAACCCACGTATAAAGGGGGGGGGGGGGGGTATAGTCCTGTTAGACGTGGAGAAATATGAAGGTGAGGTTTTAAGACATTTAAATGATGCCACCGTATATAAGAAGTTAAATAATCCCAGTGATCAGATCAACACTAAATTTAGACATCTTATAGATAAATACAAAAAAAGGGTATTTTGAATAATAAGGAAGCAAGGTTTATTCTAATAGAGAATCCCACTGTCCTTGTGTTGTACATCCTCCCCAAGGTCCAGAAAAGTCTTGTGGACCCTCCAGGGAGACCGATAATATCGGGTGTGGATTCTGTTACATCAAACCTGTCACAAGTCATTGATCATATTCTTCAGAACATGGTATTGTCTAATAAATCTCATCTCAGAGACACCAAAGACTTTCTGCTAGCTTTAAAAACTATCAAATGGGAGAAGGGGGACTTTTTGGTTACTACAGATGTGACCTCCCTTTACACTGTCATTGACCACAAACAGGGTATGGAGGCAGTCAGATACTTTTTGAATCTATCAGATCTTTCTAATGATGTGAAAGATTTCACAATAGAGCGTATACAATTCATCCTTGAAAATAATTTTTCTCTTTTTAATGATCAGTTTTACCTTCAGAGAACTGGTACAGCGATGGGCACCAGGTTCGCCCCAAGTTATGCCAACCTCTTTATGGGGCAGTGGGAGACTGAAGTCATCTGGTCTGATGGTGTGCTTGGGGCGAGCCTGGTGTCATACATTCGCTATATTGACAATATATTTTTTGTGTGGCGTGGAGGTGCAGATTCTTTGGGTGCCGTCTGTGAGAATCTAAATTCCAACAATAAAAATATGAATTTAACTTTTAATGTCGATCAAGTGACAGTTAATTTTCTTGACATAACAGTTTACATAAATGATGGTAAGATCAACACAAAGACATTTTCTAAACCCACCGACTCTGGTACATATATCCCTATAAATAGTTGTCACCATCAAAGTTGGCTCAACTCTATCCCTGTGGGCCAACTAAAGAGGTTGAAAAGAAACTGTAGTGATAACATGACCTTCCAACAACAAGCCATTACTTTAACACAAAAATTTTAAGCTTGTGGGTATCAAAGTGATAAAATAACTAAGGTTATGGAAGAAAATACGGTGGAACGTAAGGATCTCCTCAAGAAAAATTATATAAAAAGGCCAAGGGATAAAAAGTATGAATGGGCATTTCTAACGGAATATACAATGCAACATAAGTCGATCAAAAAGATTCTTAATAGACATTGGCATCTTGTGAAAAATTATCCGGTTATTGGATCGCTTGTTCCAGACAAACCAGTTCATATTTACCGGAGGGCCCCAAATTTGAGGTCCAAACTGGTATCTAGTGCTCTTCATGTCAAAACGGGAACACCTAGGATAGTCTCTAAAGGCTTCTTTAGGTGTGGTAGTTGCATTGGTTGCAGAAACATAAAAAGCGGGGGTTGCAGCAAAATTGAAAAAGTATCCATCAATGGAAGAATAACAGAAATAAGGGACTTTGTTACCTGCGATACTAAAAATGTAGTATATGCCATCACTTGTAAGTGTAATTTAACATATATTGGACGCACATCAAGATCTTTAAAGACCAGATTAGGGGAACATATCAGAAATATTAAAAAGTGGCTAGAGACCCATTCTTTATCCGCCCACTTTAAGTTAAACCATGATTGTTGTATTTCTGATATTACTGGCTTTTATGGTCTTAGACATGTAGAGGGAACCCAGCAGTATAATAATTTAGCTACCAGTTTGGCAAAAACCGAGATGAACTACATTTTCAATTATAATACTTTGCACCCCTCAGGTCGAAAAAAAACGACTTTGAGCTAAAATGGTTCATGTAAATATTTATTTTGCCCTGGGCAGTTTTATGCTAAGAACTGTAAAAGGTCTCTTGTTTCCTCTCTTTTTTTCTTTTGGTTTCCTTCTTCTTCTTCTTTTCTATGTATATATGCTTTTCAGTAAGGTATTATTTGTGGTCTGTAAGCTTAAAGGCTTATTTTTTTTTGTTTGTAGGTGGATTTTATTGCAGTTATTAATATTTACTATACACTGCGGGACTCTATTCATAACAAGCAGTGGTTGTCTGGACGATAACGAATCTGGAAAGACTACATTTCCCATGAACCGCGCTACTGGAAGTTCTGCATTGCGGGGGATGACGACTTCCGGCCAGGACACAAGTATACAACACGTCTTCTGTGGACTACATTTCCCATGTAGTCTGGAACCGGATTTCAGTCTGACAACTTCCGCTTATGTCATGCTATTAGGGATTATATTTCCCAGAGTTTCCGCAATCGGAACCCGGCGCGAACGCTATCTTATTAGTTTTTAAGTTCATTTGTATAAATCTTATGTATAATGCTAGAGATATTAATGTTGTTTATAATCTTTGTTAAAAAAACGGCAAAGAGGATGCATTTTATTCAAACTACTGTTTGTATAAATAACAACTAATTATGACATCACTTCCTGATAGTTTTTGATTGGACACAGGTCCTTTAAATATCAAGCTATGATTACGCTCCATTATGTCTTGAGAAAGGCCCAGGCCAGGGCTGAAACGCGTTGACAGCAGGAGTGTGAGTAGCTGTTACTTTTCTTGGAAAACTTTTAGCTCATATTTTTATTTTTGCACAATTTTTTTATTCTTTTATATGGATTCATGGATATCCTTCTTGCCGTTTTTACCCCCTTTCATGTGATTTTTCGTGTTTTGCCTCATGTTTGTGGCTTTATTTGTATTTTAATAAATTTTTTGTACCCCCCCTGTTTCCACTTTGTGGGGATTGAGTTTTCCTGGGGACTTACAAGCCACCAATTTATAGAGTGCATCTCCAGAAAATTGGACTTAAATATACCGCTACGGGAGTTCTACTACCCTAAGAACTGTGAGTGGGGTACGCATTAATGGATCACTGTTGTCTCCTTAGACCAAAGATACCTTGATGTGTTTATCATCCACCTTTCGAGTGTGAGTTCTGAGGTACGCCTCACCTTATTATCCTTATAAATGACTAGACACATCCTCTAATCATGCCGGGTGTAATACAAGTGGGAGAGGCTACGGTATTCCAGAAAAAGAAACCTTGATGTGCTTATAACTATTTGATAAAGTGTGAGTGGGGTACGCTTTAGAAACATTTCCAGCCTTACAAACAAGTCACCTTTATTTCATGTGTTCTTAAATAAGAATATAGTACACATTGTTGTCTATCTTTTGATTGTTTTACATATTGGTATACTCTGGAGTCTCTACATCAGACATTCTACATTGAAGATCTAACCACAGGAACCCCTAAAAGGTATGTGATGGTGATATTCTTTTTATGATATATCTTTGTATACAGCGCTTGTGGTGTAAATACAGATTTAAAATTTTTGGTGGTGTTGAGGGACCTGTTTGTACAAAAGAGGCCCTGCGGAGGCACAGATCCTAAAACATCAGAGATGTGCATTAATTAACGGATTAATGTACATCTCTGAATTAGGCCCAGAGTTTGTGTCCTTCCAATGCACTTGAATTTGGCTAAATACAGGTTTCTTCAGTGTTCACTCCCTGTCACTACTAGATCTAGGGGAATGTATCGGGGTATTTACATATTCTGTTTTTAACTTTATACATACTATTTGGACTATTCACTGACTTGGACCACATATGCCAGAGGTTCTCAAACGCGGTCCTCAAGGCACCCCAACGGTCCAGGTTTTATTTAAGTTTATCCACGCTTGGCCACAGGTGACTTAATTAGCACCTCAGTGAATTTGATTTAATTATCTGTGCTGAGCCATGGTTATACCTAAATTCTGGACCATCGGGGTGCCTTAAGGACCGCATTTGAGAACTTCTGACATACACTAATCCATAGGTCTGCAAACTCTGTCCTCATTACCCCACACAGTGCATGTTTTGCAGGTAACCCAGCAGGTGCACGGGTGTATTAATTACTCACAGACACATTTTAAAAGGTCCACAGGTGGATTTAATTATTTCACTTGTGATTCTGTGAGGAGTCCTGCAAAACATGCACTATGTGGGGTAATGAGGACCGAGTTTGCAGACCTATGCACTAATCCAAGTGAACCCAACCCACTTGTCCTTGGGTCTCTACTGCTGTTGTCTGCTGCAATCTTCCTGGTTCCTGACACTCCCGGAATTCACTCCTTCCTGCTTCATTAATTGAAATCCTGGATCTGGCTATCTCCTGCCCCGTCAGGGAACTGGCATCCAGTTCCTCCATCCTACTGGTCCATTCTCAGTCTGCTGTTTCAGTACCAGCTCCTGGACTCAGGCTATCTGGGATCCGAAATCTTATTGCTGCTGACTCCAATCACTTTTTATTTCCACCATCACTACTCAAGGAGAGTCTAGACCTAGCCCTACTGGTTCCTTCTCACGGTCCCCCTGCTTGTAGTAAGAACTCACTTATCGGATGTCTTTGACATTTCTTGAAAATTGTGCTGCTTTTCATCCCCACTACCTCTCCACAGACTTTCCCTCCATCATCCTAAGATAACTTTATCATCCCTATAGACAGCCCCACTGACCCAAATTTCTTGCCCTTTCTTCATCCTTAAGTCTCTCCAAGTGGACCTCTTCCCCACCCACTGACTCAGTTTCTCCTTTGACCTTGTCTGCTCCAATCAATGTGCTCATAGACTTCAAGTCTCCTTTCCAACTCTCTGACCACCATCTCCTTTCTTTCCTCATCACCTGCATCCCTTCACACCCTCAATTGTACCTTTATTAGATGCAATCTTGATGCTCTTGATCCTGCTATTTTCTCCTCTTTGCTAGAAACTCTCAGCTGCAAGACAAATAGGTGTGTCAGCCGATGCTGCTAAACATGCAGACTCAAGGGACATCGAGTCAGATAAGTCAAGATAAATACGTCAGTCAATCAAGGCTGCACAAACTGCTACAGTCAAGGCGTCCCCAGCTGCAAAAAAAAGCCCACAAGTCAGACAATGCTGTACAAACTGCAGCCTAGAGAGCCATGGAGTCTCCAGCAGCAACACAAATTCAACAAGCTGCTAATGCTGCAAGTACTGCAGTGCTTAGATTAAAACCAAGACCTTAAACATGCTGCATTTCACCAAAATGCAAATATCCAGTATGAGATATACCCTACGGTAAATATTGGGAATGTATTGAGGCAATGCATGAACTGCAGTGCTAAGACGTGGGCCAGAGAAGCACCTGGTATGTGTTGCTGTGGTGGCAAGGTGAAACTACCACCACTCTTCGACCCACCTGAGACACTTCAGTCTCTGGTTGCTAGAACACACAATAAATCAAGTGTTTTGCTCAGACATTTGAACTAAGAAACCACTTTGCCATCTTGATAACATCATGTTCTCCATCAAATGCAAAACAGCTATGGCTTGACTTTAGACAAAATATGACTGAAGACATTCATCATGAAACAAGACAAGCCAAACCTGAGTTGAGGTTAGGGCAGTACGGATGGTGTAGTGGTTAGCATTACTGCCTAACAGCACTAAGGTCATGGGTTCATTTCACAAAATGGCCCTAACTGTGTGGAGTTTCTATATGTTCCCAGTACATGCGTGGGTTTTCTCCAGGTACTCCAGTTTGCTCCTACAATCACCAAAAATATACTGGTAGATTAACTGACTCCCAACAAAATTAACCCTAGTGTGAATGTGTGTGCAAGTACATGTGGTAGGGAATATAGGCCCTCATTCCGAGTTGTTCGCTCGTTCTTTTTTTTCGCATCGCAGTGAAAATCAGCTTAGAGCGCATGCGCAATGTTCGCACTGCGACTGCGCTAAGTAATTCTGCTATGAAGAAAGGATTTTTACTCACGGCTTTTTGTTCGCACCGGCGAACGTAGTGTGATTGACAGGAAATGGGTGTTACTGGGCGGAAACACGGCGTTTTATGGGCGTGTGGCTGAAAACGCTACCGTTTCCGGAAAAAACGCAGGAGTGGCCGGAGAAACGGGGGAGTGTCTGGGCGAACGCTGGGAGTGTTTGTGACGTCAAACCAGGAACGACAAGCACTGAACTGATCGCACAGGCAGAGTAAGTCTGGAGCTACTCTAAAACTGCTAAGTTTTTTTTGTTCGCAATATTGCGTAAACTTCGTTCGCACTTTTAAGATGCTAAGATACACTCCCAGTAGGCGTAGACTAAGCGTGTGTAACTCTGCTAAATTCGCCTTGCGACCGATCAACTCGGAATGAGGGCCATAGATTGTAAGCTCCACTGGGGCAGAGATTGATGTGAATGGCCTAATAGTCTCTGTAAAGCGCTGTGGAATATGTGTACGCTATATAAATAACTGGTAATAAAGAATAATAAATACACAGATGCAATGTTAAATAAAGCTATCTGCTTGAAGGACACAGTTTAACAGATGGTAGGCAAGAGTCTGCCTCAGCTAGGGCTTCCAACTCCTGACAGAAGTAGCGCTTCCAGTCTTAGTAAAGACATGTTTCGTGAAACAAGCTATAATATTGTACAATATTGTATGCAGAGATTTGTGACATTAATCGAGCCTAGGCTGGTGTCAGATAGTTGCATTTAACATTTGTTCCTGTGGTTACAAGTAAAACAGGGAGTTATTGTTTTTCTAGATGCTCCAGGGGGAACAGGAAACAAAATTCTTCATAAATCTAATCTTAGCCAAAGTTTGTAGTGGAAAGCAGTTTGCAATTGCAGTTGCCTCCTCAGGTATTGCAACAACATTACGTAGTGGTGGTCGCACATCCCTTCCAGCACTGAAATTGCCATTAGACCAGTAGTTCCTAAACGCGGTGCTCAGGACCTCACACAGTTCACGTTTTCTAGATAATCGAGCCGATGCACAGGTGAATTAATTACTCACTAATACATTTTAATAAATCCACAGGTGGAGCTAATTATTTCACTTGCACTTCTGTGGAGACATGGGAAAACGTGAACTGTTTTGGGTCCTGAGGACCAAGTTTGAGAACCTGTGCATTAGACATTGCCCATGCAAAACATGCACTTTGCAACATCAGTAAGGGGAAAGGTCTTGCTCAGGTGTTGCAGCAATGTCAATGATTGGGATAAACGCACTGTCTCTCACAAGGTGGCATTAGAAGCACTTGATAAAACGCTCCAAGACTTGAGAGGCAACACTAAGCCCATGGGTGGAATCACATTAGTGCTTTTATGAGACTTTAGCCAGATACTTCCAGTTGTTCCATGAGGCATGACAGCTAATGAGATTAACGCCTGCCTTAAACAATCCTATCTATGGACACAGGAGCAAAAAAATAAGCCTTTCAGAAAACATGCAAGTTAGGCTGCTTGGTGACATAAGTGCTGGAGTATTTTCTAAATGTCTGTTACAATTAGGTGAAGGCAGACATCCTGTTGAATTAAGTGAACAGGTTACCACTCCTGCAGACTTAAGGCCCATACACATTGGGCGATTTTGAGC
This sequence comes from Pseudophryne corroboree, assembly GCF_028390025.1. Classification (NCBI taxonomy): domain Eukaryota; kingdom Metazoa; phylum Chordata; class Amphibia; order Anura; family Myobatrachidae; genus Pseudophryne; species Pseudophryne corroboree. The sequence goes on along the minus strand of NC_086444.1, from coordinate 465,900,614 downwards.
TGAAAGCAGCTCACCTTTGGTCTGTTGAGCTGCTTTCAGCTCAAAGCCGCCCAGTGTGTATGCACAAGCGCTGATGCGCGCTCCCGCTTCATCGCTGGCGGCCGCCGTTCATCTACTGGTATTACCAGTAGATGAACGGCGGGGTGAGCGGCTTTCCATAGCGTACTGCTCTCCCATCTACATCTCTGACCTTATCTCCCTTTACACTCCCACTCATCCTCTTCGCTCTGCTAATGCACGCCGACTCTCCTGCCTATGGATTACTTCCTCCCACTCCTACCTCCAAGATTTTTCACGTGCTGTATCACTTCTCTGGAATTCCCTACCTCTCTCCCTCAGACTCTCCACCTCTCTACAAAACTTCAAACGGGCTCTCAAAACCCACTTCTTCACCAAACCTAGCCAAATCTCATCCTAACCCTCTGTTCCACGCTCTCTATGTACCCCATCTGTGTCACCCCTGTCTGTCTACCCCTCCCCTTTTGAATGTAAGCTCTCATGAGCAGGGCCCTCTTCCCTCATGTGGTTATCCTTTTTCTTACTTTAATAATCTTCAACTGCACCAAATCCAGCAGTCTTCTGCCACCTGATACTTATTCCAGTGTCATCTGCTGATGTAACTATGTTTATTTACCCTGTACTTGTCCTATACTGTCATCAACTGTAAGTCGCTGTTTTCCAGTTTGATTATTTGTTTATGTACTCTGTAACTGGATGATGCAGAACCCTTGTGGCGCCATATAAATAAAGGAGAACAATAAAATAATAAAGGTGGCAGAGGTACAGATGGGGAGGAGGTAGACGCACCAATGGGAAGGGAGCACCAGCATATATGAGGAGGGGGCTGAAGCACAAATTTATCAGAGATTGCAGTGAATAAAGAGACATTGGAAGAGTGTAGGGGAAAAGGAGAAAGTGGGAGAGACTGCAGTGGAAAAGCCGACAGTGAGGGAGACTGCAGTGGAAAAGCGGACAGCGGCAGAGACTGCAGGGGAAAAGCGGACAGTGGCAGAGACTGCAGGGGAAAAGCAGACAGTGGCAGAGACTGCAGGGGAAAAGCAGACAGTGGCAGAGACTGCAGGGGGAAAGTGGGACACTGGCAGAGGCTGCAGGGGGAAAGGAGACAGTTGGAGAGACTGCAGGGGAAAGGGAGACAGTTGGAGAGACTGCAGGGGAAAGGGAGACAGTTGGAGAGACTACAGGGGAAAGGGAGACAGTGAGAGAAACAACCGGGGAAAAGACAGTGGGAGAGACTGGAAGGGGAAAATGATAATGCAGGGGAAAAGCGAACAGTGAGAGACTCTGCAAGAGAAAAGCAGATAGTGGGAAAGAATGCAGGGGTAAAAGAGATAATGGGAGAGACTGCAGTGGAAATTGAGACAATGGGAGAGACGGCTGTGAAAAGGAGACCGTAGGAGACTGCAGGAGAAAGGTAGCTAGTGACAGAGACTGCAGGGGATTGGCAGTACCTCTGTGGTGTGCTCCGCAGCTAGCTGCTAAGTTTTAGGCACATTCTTCTGTGCATTGCCAATGTAAGCATGGAACAGGGAGGAAGGTGAAGAGAGCTGGGGAAGGGCATCTGTGAGAGGGGTTTCCACGGCAGATTTCTCATTATAACCTGGCCCTGCTGCAGGCACCAATGACAGAAGCAGTGTGTAGTCAGGATCTTTAAGATACTGGACCCCCTCCATCTGCCTAGCCCCCATACAGAAGCACCCATACCTCATGATGGTGTCTTTGCCTGTATATGCTGGGCAGCCCTTCTCATGCTAGCTGCCAGCATTGTGCTGCTGCCTGACATTGACAGCCAGGAGGAAGACAGTACAACATTCCTGGTGGTCATGTATATGTATTCACAGTATAGTGGCAGCCTTAGTGCTGCACAACTGTACCAGCCCTAGGGGCCAAGGGCATCCTTTCCACGCAGCCCAGCACACTATTGCTGGATTTTTTCATTTACAATGTATATAATATATTAATGGGTGCTATCTGTGGGGGTAATTCAGATCTGATCACAGCAGCAAATTTTTTAGCTAATGGGCAAAACCATGTGCAGTGCAGGTGTGGCAGATATAACATATGCAGAGAGAGTTAGATTTGGGTGGGTTATATTGTTTCTGTGCAGGGTAAATACTGTCTGCTTTATTTTTACACTGCAATTTAGATTACAGTTTGAACACACTCCACCCAAATCTAACTCTCTCTGCACGTTATATCTGCCCCTCCCCCTGCAGTGCACATGGTTTTGCCCATTAGCTAACAAATTTGCTGCTGTGATCAGATCTAAATTAGGCCCTATATTTGATCTACCCATTACACAGGTACAGTATGTAGAGCATTCAGCTGCTGCTCAAAAAACAAGACCTGGAGTCTTGAAACAAATTTAGAGAAATACATTTAGGTGCTGCTATTGAGTTCCTATATAAAAATAAGTATATATTTAATAAGATGAATAACCTTTAAAAATACAATTATAAACAATATATGGTTCAAACCCGCAGTGAAAAAATTATACACAATAATAACAGTCTCCTATTGCTAAAACCTAAAAAAAATAAAAAATTTAACTTTAGCCACAAATTAGTTCTCCAGTGCATACAAGAGAAATAAGTATTATACGTAAGTAGAATCTATGTTTAAAAAAAAAAAAAAAAACCTTTGCAAGGATGAGTCAGAGAAGATGCATATTCAAGCGGAAACACATTTTTTACATAATGTTACGAAACATGGATCTTCCATTACGATCCTGAGACAAAAAGCGTCAGTTCATGCACTGGAAAACACCATTGTCACCATGAATGAAGAAAGAACGTCAAAGCAAATCCAAATTCAAAGCCATGTTAATTGTTTGTTTGTTTTATATCAAGAGTTATTTGGTTAGACTGGGTTCCTGAAGGCGCAACAGTTAATCAACGTTACAATTTATTTTTTATACTCTGCGGGAAAGAATCATAAGAAAGGGGCCAGAGTTGTGGAAAATGGTTTCATCCATCAGAACACACCAACCCACCCAGCTGTTTCTGTGACGCAGTTTTTGGCTGAGATACAGATTGTAGTGCTAGAACGCCGTCCATATTCACCAGACTTAGCACCGTGTGACCTTTCTTTTTCCTAAAGTCAAATCTGTACTCAAGGGAACCCATTTTGCATCAGTTACTGAGGTAAAGAAAGCTGTCAGATACTGAGCTACAGCATGATTTTGACCAATGGAAAATAAGAATGCAGTAGTGTGTGGATGCAAAAAGGTAAATGTACTTGATATAAATAAGCATAAATTATAGCAACAGTCTTGTTATTTAACGATTTTTTGTAAAATAAGTGGATTAGCCTCCTTAAAGAACAGCTGTTAATACAATCCGCTCCACCCTTCCGGCAGGTGTGAGCTCATAGCGGACCTTGTTAAATTCCTTTCTGGAGGTACCCTGCTTGAACACTCAATGCAATTCATTTTAGTTGACTTCTCAGGGATGTCATTTTCTACAAACCATCCTCTTCTGTGAGTCGTTGTCTGAAATGGCATTTTAGTCTCATCAAGATGGTTGTAAGGTTGGAGAGTCATAGCAGGTTTATATTAGGCCTTCTTGGTGCACAAACCACACATTTATTGTTCTATTTATGAAAACATGCTCAATTGTTTAATTAGAAAGATAGAGGAGTATGTCAAATGAATGTTTGGTTGCAGGAATCACCTATAAATAATTAAATTGAAATGGCCACGTCGCCCCCTCATGTCCCGTCGTCCCTAAGCAGCTGCCTCATGAAAAGCACCAGCCCTGTTCAAAGGGACATTATATTTTCTGTTATATGTAACTATAGCACTAATATTGCTATACTGTATAGTTAACATTGTTATATCCGCTGTAAGAAACTGTGAATGAACAGTGGAGGCCGACTTACCTTTACAACAGGTGAATTTAATAGGAAAAACAGATTTAACAAGATTCTGAAAGATTCCAATTGTTAGAAACTTTTGCGCTATATTATAAATTTATATGATATGGCTGACAAAAATAACAGACTCCTATTGAATTAAAAATATTTAATAATATATGAATAATCACAAATCATAAAACAAGACCGGTCTTAGTAGTTTAAACATCTAAGATGACAAGTATATATACTTTCCAATAAAAGGAGGTGGACTTAAGCATATTCTGTGCACAGAGGTGTAAAAACTAGCTTTATAGCTAAATGACTTGATTTACAAAGTCAAAAAAATATAGATCAAGTGTAGCTGCTGGTAGAACCCGTATAATAGATGTTTCCAATAGACAGTCACTTAGTATCAAAGTTCCTTTGAATGTAATAATCCAACATAGGTCAGTGAAATGAAATGAGAGCCGTTTTCAACCGGAATCTTACGTGAGGTGTGAGCAAGTAGTATCAGCAGGAGTACATCCCGACGTCCACCACACTGGCTTCTAGCTGCGGGGAAAACGGCACCTGCACTGGCGCCTGCTACAACCTGTCCTGCTCGGTCTGAATGCTCCACAGGTCTCCACCTCTACGTGCCGTTTGCGGGCACCGGTGAGCGGCTCCTCTCCACTCAAGAATAAACAACCAGCAGATGAATGCTGCGGCCGGTATGTACTACGGGTCTAACTCCAGCTGGGGTCCAACAGTTCAGCTTCTGACGCGTTTCGCTCCTCCCACAGGGGCTTCCTCAAAGAAAGTTTCTTTGAGGAAGCCCCTGTGGGAGGAGCGAAACGCGTCAGAGGCTGAACTGTTGGACCCCAGCTGGAGTTAGACCCGTAGTACATACCGGCCGCAGCATTCATCTGCTGGTTGTTTATTCTTGAGTGGAGAGGAGCCGCTCACCGGTGCCCGCAAACGGCACGTAGAGGTGGAGACCTGTGGAGCATTCAGACCGAGCAGGACAGGTTGTAGCAGGCGCCAGTGCAGGTGCCGTTTTCCCCGCAGCTAGAAGCCAGTGTGGTGGACGTCGGGATGTACTCCTGCTGATACTACTTGCTCACACCTCACGTAAGATTCCGGTTGAAAACGGCTCTCATTTCATTTCACTGACCTATGTTGGATTATTACATTCAAAGGAACTTTGATACTAAGTGACTGTCTATTGGAAACATCTATTATACGGGTTCTACCAGCAGCTACACTTGATCTATATTTTTTTGACTTTGTAAATCAAGTCATTTAGCTATAAAGCTAGTTTTTACACCTCTGTGCACAGAATATGCTTAAGTCCACCTCCTTTTATTGGAAAGTATATATACTTGTCATCTTAGATGTTTAAACTACTAAGACCGGTCTTGTTTTATGATTTGTGATTATTCATATATTATTAAATATTTTTAATTCAATAGGAGTCTGTTATTTTTGTCAGCCATATCATATAAATTTATAATATAGCGCAAAAGTTTCTAACAATTGGAGTTGTTTGGTTAATTGCACTTGGGTGGCCCAGTGCAATTTGATTGACCTGCTAACCCCAGGTCATTAACTTTTTGCAGCTGATTGTTATTTTATCCAAAAGGGTTTTTTATAGCATTTGATATTAGCGCCTGATAAAAAAGATTCTGAAAGATGTCTTCTTAGGGGTAAAGGAGGAGTCACCGTGTTGGATACTTAACATACACTAATTAGAACACATATATTCTTAGAATGGCTCACTGCACTAACTTCAGTGGTCAAATAAGATAATATCTTGAGGTGCCCCCTTAGGGGACAGGAGAGAGGATACTAGATTTACTAGCTGTAAGACTGTAGTTCTGATGTATTTAGCTACACTAGGAACAAAGCTAAACATGTATTGGAAACACACTAAACATTCTGGGGCATATATACTGCTTGATCTGTAACAGCTCCAGGGGAACTGAACATAGGGGGTAATTCTGAGTTAATCGCAGCAGGAATTTTGTTAGCAGTTGGGCAAAACCATGTGCATTGCAGGGGAGGCAGATATAACATGTGCAGAAAGAGTTAGATTTGGGTGGGTTATTTTGTTTCTGCGCAGGGTAAATACTGGCTGCTTTATTTTTACACTGCAAATTAGATTGCAGATTGAACACACCACACCCAAATCTAACTCTCTCTGCACATGTTAAATCTGCCTCCCCTGCAGTGCACATGGTTTTGCCCAACTGCTAACAAAATTCCTGCTGCGATCAACTTGGAATTACCCCCATAGTGATAGAAATGTACTTAGCAGCGAGTATCTCTTTTTTGGAATTGGAAACCGCTGTAGACAAGTAACTTGTAAAATGTGTCATGCTGAGCAGTGACTATCTATCAAAGCTCGGGTGCCAACATCTTGACGTACAGATGTAGCCACCTTTATCTTGAGTGGCTGCGGCGTTTGTCCCGTTCGACCATACGCAGCGTACTGGGGCGTAGCGAGGCGCGCCTAGTCACAGAGAGGCTATCTAATCGCACGGAGACAGACATTTGACGTTTGGCGTTACCTTTACGTGTAATACCTGCGATCAGCCACCAGATGTCGCTTTTTACAATCACCACTGCGCATGCGTGTGGTCTCCCGTAAAATACAATACTGAAATACATAATAAGGACTACTTTACTAAGGCGTCTCATTACGCTGCATACAGTAAATACTCATTACGCTGCATTATTTAATACAGTACTGTATATACGACACCGACGCAAATAGTACAGCATACAGTACTGTATATGATCCATCTACAATACTTTATGAATACTGTATGTGAGCGTCCAAGTCCCGCAGACAAAACATACAGTACTGTAAAACCAGTAGTGTACACTGTCGCAAATGGATGTGTGTTACAAGTTCACTATTGCCTCTCAAGATTAGGAATTTTGTACAGTATGTTATCGTCCTAATCCCGTAGCCATTACAGCATAATCAAAACCAACGGATTTATACATTTGTCTGCGGCGAAGTGGTGAAGTGTTTCGCTTCCTATACTCAGAGTCCAGGGTTCGATTCCTTAAGTACGAATGCATGTTAGTTTTTTTCAGACACTTTATTATTTTTTTTATTCACATAAACCAGGGCAAAGCTGCATGAGCGGTTCTATGCGATCGAGTCCGGTGTACCATAATGTGCAGGTTCTATGCAGGTTAAGGTTCTATGCTCCGTACAGTACACATACAATTCTGTAGCTGGGCAGACTGAATAGAAATGGCTACCACCTATGACTCCTTGCCCCACAGAGGCCCTAGGCTACGGAGCAAGTAATAGTCCAGATTGTACAGACTATGGGGCAATGCTGAAGGAGCGTCACAATCCCCTAGCTAAAATACACAGTATGCACATTATGGTACACCGGACTCGATCACATACTGTAGCACACTGGCAAAATGGCCGCCGCCCCTGAACCCTTGTGCAGGTTATGGGGCAATGCTGAAGGAGCGTCACAATCCCCTAACCAAAATACACAGGGGAGATAGGGATAAGCTACTGTAGGATTGCATACAGTATTACGGTACACCGGACTCAATCGCATAGCACACTGTCAAAACGACCACTACCCATGAACCCCCACCTCCTGAACCCCCACCTCGTGGCAGGCAGCAGTTGGGTATGGAATGAGAAATGGCATAAGCTGTGCAGGCTACGGGGCGATGCTGAAGGAGCGTCACAATCCCCTAGCCAAAATACACAGAGATAAGCGAGGTCTATGCACATTACAGTACGTTACACCGGGCTCGGTCGCATAGCAAACTGACAAAACACAAGTTTTACAGTACATACAGTAAAGCAGGCCAAAGCTGCAGGAGAGTTTCTACTGTAAAGGTTCTATGCACCGTACGGTAATGTACACATACAATTCTATAGCAGGGCAGACTCAATTGAAATGGCTACCGCCTGTGACTCCTAGCTCCTAGGAGGCACTCAGCTATGGAGCAAATAACAGCACAGATTTTGCAGGCTACGGGGCAATGCTGAAGGAGCATCACAATCCCCTAGCTACAATACACAGGGGTGATAGAGATAATCGAGTGGCTGGAGGGGGGGTCCCCTTGATTTAAGGGGCCCCCACTCCTCCAGGGTACCCCGGCCAGGTGTGACTAGTTGGGTATTTAATTCCATGGCCGCAGGGACCGGTATAAAAGTGTCCCCCGGCTGTGCATTATCTGTCCAGCTAGTGGAGCCCAGTGCTGATTCAAAAAATATGGGGAACCCCTACGCTTTTTTGTCCCCCTTATTTTTTGCACCAGGACCAGGCGCAGAGCCCGGTGCTGGTTCTAAAAAGATGGGGGATCCCGTGTCCATTTTTTCCGTATTCCTGCCGGAATTCGACCGCAATTGCATATACAGTACTGTACCCCTTAATGTCACTGCTTACAGTATACAGTATTTAGACATGAGCTTGTGTACAGTATCTGTCATGAGGTGCTTTTTTCACTGACACTATAACTTTTTTCTATTGTAATATACTGTACAGAGGCGGCAAACTAGCCAAACGGGAATAATCAGCTTCTGCTGAATAAAATGAGATGCTACAGTACATGCCTATATTCTGTGAGTGACTGCGGCTCTATGAAATTAAATCAGAAAATTTAAATATGAAATGCATTACTAATGTGTGGCATTACTGTACTGTATGTGTATAAGGTGTACTACAATATTTTCTGGTGTAACATAAGGAAAGGGCACTACTGCATGGTCTAATGCAGTGGTTCTCAAACTTGGTCCTCAGGACCCCACACAGTGCATGTTTTGCAGGTAAACCAGCAAGTGCACAGATGTATTCATTACTAACTGACACATTTTAGAAGGTCCATACAGTAGGTGGAGCTAATTTTTTCACTTGTGATTCTGTGAGACCTGCAAAACCTGCACTGTGTGGGGTCCTGAGGACTGAGTTTGAGAACCTGTGGTCTAATGTAAATAAAGATGAATGTGGTGGGGTGTAATGTGAATAAGGGGCATTACTGTTAGGAGTAATGTGGTACTATGATATGATGTCATGAGAATAAGAGACACCACTGCATGATATAATGTGAATAAAGTTGCAGTACTGTGTTGTGTCATTTCATCTTCGGGTATTATTGTGTTACCATGCCCCTTCCCAGCAAGAACATACTGTACACTGTTTTGGGCTGGCACTAAATGTGCACATTGTTCTTATTTAGATTATAGGGGGTAGGAGCGCCAAAATGGGTGATGGTGCTGGGAAAGGGGTGCAGGGTTAGAGGCGGAACTACGTAGCATCTGTGCAAGAGGGCATCAGCCAAAATCTAGCCTAGGGCATCATGTTGGTCAGGTTTGGCTCTGATAATACTGTATACTGTACTCTTACTGTACTTTGCATTCAATACAGATACTGTTTGCACACAGGTTTTACATGAATCATTGGCAATGCTGCAGGAGTGTCTCATTAGGCAATCTAAAATATACCACGACTATGGGTGGGGATACAGTAGGGAAGTTCTGTCACCATAAGCTGTCTGCTGTGTATAGCATATTTCCATCTGAGATGCATTTGTGTGTTTGTAATAAGAAAAAAACATTTTACTGTACATTTAGTGGATACAGTATTTCTCCCCCATAATGACGTATCATACTGTACAGGTACCCTCATGTACTGTACCGTACCATACTGTAAAATTGAATATTTATTGGAAAAACATCAATATTAATGTAAAAAAAAAAGTATTACAACATCCGATTCCATGTACTGCACTGATCAAAATGTACAGTACTCTTATTCAGGACTTATAAAACTGAAAATAACTGTTCATACACATCAATAACATTACTACTGTATAATATTCTACATTAGTTTATGCAATAATCAGACAAAGGCAATTTTATAATTTTTTTTAATAATGCACCAATTTAAAATTTTAAACAGAAAATACAGTACAGAACTACATATTTGTGGCTTGACCATTTCTTTCGACTACAACAGGTAATACTTTATACAGGTGATTTATATAATTATTACAATGTTCAGGTGTGAGTACTTCTAGCCAAAATTTCTTTATCCCATCCACCAGTTGCTGTTTTGTTGTTGGCTTTGCAACACTCCTAACGTACCTCTTCAATTGAGCCCACACTAATTCGATTGGGTTCATGTCTGGTGATCTATATAAAAATAAAAAAAAAGCGTATAGAAAAAATTAATGACATTACAGTAAATAGAGAAAATTAAACATACAATATTGTACTGTTTATTAAACAAAATTTTTTTTTACAGTACTAGAGTGCTATCCAAAATTTTACTTGTACACTGTTGAAAGAATACTCACTCTGGTGGTGTGCGTTCCCAATTCATACCTTTCTCTTCCATAAATTTGGCTGAGGCGGAGTGTTTAGGATCATTGTCTTGGAATATCCTATGGTGAGTTGGGTAATATTTATTCACAAATGGCACCATACATTCCTCTACTATTGTTTCTTGGAAAAATTTCTTATCCATGATCCCTACAGAAATCAAAAAATGTTGTTCATTAATAAGCAACTCCTTTTATTGTGCAGTTACACGTACTCTACAGTACAGCATGTATTTTTACAGAACACAGGCACAGAATAAAGTATAGTACTGTACCTTCGAAAAATAATAGGGGACCAGCTCCTAATCGTGATATGCCTCCCCATACATGGACTTTCAATGGATGCTTTGGGCGTGGTTTTAAAGAGATATGGTTACGTTTCCTGAATGACATTCTGGAGAACCGCTCAAGGGCAACAGACGATTCATCTGTGAAAATGACATCATCAAATGTTTCACCACTCTCAATCCATCGCCGTGCCTGTTCCACTCTCTTTTCTTTATTCACATCTCTTATCATTGGAGATATCCTGTGAAGAGCCAAAAATAATGAAATCAGATACAGTTATGAAATTACAGATTTACAGATTACTGTATATACAGTAGACTGTATGTGCAGTATACTGTATTATATACCTACTGTATACATTAAACTGTACATACAGTACATTAAGGTACATACAGAGTAATATATATATACATACTGTACATACACACACACACACACACAGTATACAGTATGTAATCATCACAATAAGCCGGCAATGCTTCATTGCTGTCTCTGAGTGCCTATACAGTAGGTATCTCTTTTGGGATAGAATATATACAGTATATACACACACACATACTGTATATAGTATAAAGCACACACTCTGTATAATGATTTATGGCATTGTTATATCACGTATCAAGGGATTATTAACAGTGCATTTACTGTATGGTTTATACTGCTTTCAGTATTTTACCTTGTTGCGCCAAAGGTCCATCCCATTTTCCGACGCATCCTTCTGATGCTGGTGGCCGATATGTCCAGGTCATACTTGGAATGGAGAATTCGTTTTATTTGCAAAGCAGTACGCTCATCATCCTCACGAGTTAGTTCCTCCACAATTTGTTGCACTCTCCTACAGTACAATACAGTATGAAAAATATGAATTCATGAACAGCACAATCACAGTTACAATTGATGAAGTTTTTATTTTATTTCCAAAAAATTGTTTATGGTATAAAGCAAGTCATTTAAACATTACAGTAGTGTACAGTACGTACCATGTGCATTTTGTAGGAAATACAAATCTGGGCGTTGTTCTCTCGAATGCATGATAGCGCACCGTTTCTAAAGTGACTATAATGCCACTTTCCTTGAGCCATGCATGGATCTCTTTGATGGTTTTATTTTCTTTTTTCATGTTGGCGATTATCTTGCTCATCGTTTTGTTGATAGTTACTGGCATGTTGTCCAACTATAATTCCTGTATGGAGAAAAAACATTTGTGAATACTGTAGTCTAAAATTTACACATCTGAAAATGCATAAGAGTTTTATGATAGAAGTTAATACTGTACATGTTTACTATCCAGTACCTGATGTTCAAATTTAAGTATTGTATACTGTACAGTACTGAAAATACCACTTCAGTGTTATGGACTGCAATTAGTTTCCTGTATGAAACAGATACAGTAAATAACCCTCCTTGGAAGTGCATGGGCCCTGTGAGACTTACAGTAGTGTACAGCATAAGGGTCGACTGACATGATGTACAAGCATTACATACAGTACATGTCAGTACTGTATGTAAATTCTTCAATTATTGCCTAACAACAATGCTGCTTACTGTATATTAAATACTGTAGGCCTAGAAATGTGCATCTCAATATACAGTAGTAGTTAAAAACACAGGGGCCTATGTGGATAAGCGAGTTCTATGCACACTAAAAATGGCCACCGACCGTGAACCCCCAGCACGTGGCAGCGCTCGGATATGTAGTGAGATACAGTATGGCATACATTTCACAGTCCAGGGGGCAATGCTGAAGGAGCGTCACAATCCCCTAGCTCAATTACACCGGGATAAGCGAGGTCTATGCACATTACGGTATACCAAGCTGGATCGCTTAGCAACCTGACAAAATGGCCGCCGACCGTGAACTCCCAGCAGGTGGCAGCGTTCGGATATGTAGTGAGATACAGTATGACATACATTTCACAGTCCAGGGGGCAATGCTGAAGGAGCGTCACAATCCCCTAGCTCAATTACATTGGGATAAGCGAGGTCTATGCACATTACGGTATACCAAGCTGGATCGCTTAGCAACCTGACAAAATGGCCGCCGACCGTGAACTCCCAGCACGTGGCAGCGCTCGGATATGTAGTGAGATACAGTATGGCATACATTTCACACTCCAGGGGGCAATGCTGAAGGAGCGTCACAATCCCCTAGCTCAATTACACTGGGATAAGCGAGGTCTATGCACATTACGGTATACCGAGCTGGATCGCTTAGCAACGTGACAAAATGGCCGCCGACCGTGAACTCCCAGCACGTGGCAGCGCCCGGCCCCCGCCCCATTGCTGTTGGTTTATGCCTTAGAGGACTCGGACGCTCGCATTTGTAAAGCACGGTGTTTTCCTCCGCCTCCTGCTAGCCTGTTGCCCTTCCCCCATGGGAGCCTGCACAGATCATGCAGTAGACAGGGAGGGAATGCAGGTCATGTGCAATACACAAACGCCCACTGTAGTACTGTTTTGCTCACTTACAGTACTGTACTGTAGGTTGCATTTAGCGTAAAGAATCGCTCCTGCAGATGTACTTTGATTTATGTGAAACCTGTGTGCATCCTTCCATTGGATGTACTGTATTGGAGAGAAAAAAAAAATGTTACAGTGAATGTCACGGGAACACATTAAAAATAAGGTTGGCACTTCCTTCCCATTGGTGTTGGTTTACAGTATGCCGTAGTGTACTCGGACGCTCATGTAATTGCATTTCAAAGGCACAGTATTTTCCATCGTCTCCCCCCTACCCCCATCGCCCTTCCCCCCTGGGGGCCTGCACAGGGAGGAAATTCAGGTCCTGTGCAATACACAAACGCTGAAGATCTACAGTACTGTTTTGCTCAGTTGGTAGCGTCAGAATACACTCATTTCATTCCCGCTGTTTAGGTGCATTTAGCGTAAAGAATCGCTCCTGCAGATGTACTTTGATTTATGTGAAACCTGTGTGCATCCTTCCATTGACTGTCTTACAATGTAAATAAAATAATACAGTGCATTATTACAGAAAAAAAAAAAAAAAAAAAAAAGAAAGAAAGCACATCAGGTCTCGAACCCTGGACCCCCAGCGAGGGAGGTGGGAGCCTTCACCCCTAGCCCACGACGCCTCATGAGAGATTTCCAATTTCATGTGTGAAAGTACTGCAAACAGCGCCCGGCCCCCGCCCCATTGCTGTTGGTTTATGCCTTAGAGGACTCGGACGCTCGCATTTGTAAAGCACGGTGTTTTCCTCCGCCTCCTGCTAGCCTGTTGCCCTTCCCCCATGGGAGCCTGCACAGATCATGCAGTAGACAGGGAGGGAATGCAGGTCATGTGCAATACACAAACGCCCACTGTAGTACTGTTTTGCTCACTTACAGTACTGTACTGTAGGTTGCATTTAGCGTAAAGAATCGCTCCTGCAGATGTACTTTGATTTATGTGAAACCTGTGTGCATCCTTCCATTGACTGTCTTACAATGTAAATAAAATAATACCGTGCATTATTACAGAAAAAAAAAAAAAAAAAAAAAAGAAAGAAAGCACATCAGGTCTCGAACCCTGGACCCCCAGCGAGGGAGGTGGGAGCCTTCACCCCTAGCCCACGACACCTCATGAGAGATTTCCAATTTCATGTGTGAAAGTACTGCAAACAGCGCCCGGCCCCCGCCCCATTGCTGTTGGTTTATGCCTTAGAGGACTCGGACGCTCGCATTTGTAAAGCACGGTGTTTTCCTCCGCCTCCTGCTAGCCTGTTGCCCTTCCCCCATGGGAGCCTGCACAGATCATGCAGTAGACAGGGAGGGAATGCAGGTCATGTGCAATACACAAACGCCCACTGTAGTACTGTTTTGCTCACTTACAGTACTGTACTGTAGGTTGCATTTAGCGTAAAGAATCGCTCCTGCAGATGTACTTTGATTTATGTGAAACCTGTGTGCATCCTTCCATTGACTGTCTTACAATGTAAATAAAATAATACAGTGCATTAGTACAGAAAAAAAAAAAAAAGAAAGAAAGCACATCAGGTCTCGAACCCTGGACCCCCAGCGAGGGAGGTGGGAGCCTTCACCCCTAGCCCACGACGCCTCATGAGAGATTTCCAATTTCATGTGTGAAAGTACTGCAAACAGCGCCCGCCCCCCGCCCCATTGCTGTTGGTTTATGCCTTAGAGGACTCGGACGCTCGCATTTGTAAAGCACGGTGTTTTCCTCCGCCTTCTGCTAGTCCTCCATTCCCATTATGCATTAGCGAACTCAGACGCTCATATATTTTAAAAGCACGGTGTTTATACATTGTACTGTACATTCTTCCTTTTACACAATTACTGTAGTTGCGTCTCCATACACATACAGTTCTCCATACTTTTTCCACCGCCTCCCGTTACGCCTACAGTATTGCCAGAGCTGTAGATCAATCCGCCGCTATACTGTACGATCGAAAGTACTGGATTAGTGGAGCATTAGCCACACAGTGGTGGAGATGTGTAATGCATGATGAGTATCTAGATCGCCTCAACGCGCCTGCCTGTGATTAAACTCAGCTATCGCATTAGCGTGACTAAACGCCCGTCTCGGCGGAGAAACAGTCAAGATAAAGGTGGCTACATCTGTATTTCCCTCAGACTGATTCAATGAAGGACAAATTGCACTTTCAATTGCATGCTTTTGTTATTACGCATTATTCCACACCAAATCAACATAGGTTTCAGACTGACAGTTTCAGATTGTGATGAATTTGGTATTATAAATGCTGCCATGGGTGTTAAGAAATCCCCCAAATCTTAGGCTGAAATGGTCAAAGGTTTTGTGCCTTTAAAGCTGCAATATTATTATTACAAAAATAAGCTATTAATATTTTATAAATTGTGCTTGCAGCTCACCTAATTGAGCTACAGAGTTGGGCAAGGTCTCATTTTAAATCTAGATTTAACACAGCAGTTTGTTTCCATAAAAATGAAAAAACATTTTGATTTTCTCAAAAAGCCAATATTTAAATTAAAAAAAAAGAAATAATCAAAAATTGTTCATACTGTTGTTCATAAATCTCCAAAGTTTTATTTTGGGATCTGATAGGATCACATGCTATAAGAGCTTTCATTTTGGGGTGATTCATGAAACTTGTCAAACAATATTTTGCCTGTTTACTACATTAGAGGAATGCACGTTCCTCTTCAGGTGCATTTGGGGATTTCTTCAACGGGCCAGCTGCACAATTTAAGAATAAGAAAAACTTTGAAAGTAAAAAAAAAAAGTAAACACATTCCTGTAATGTTTTCCTCTGCCCACTCAAAAACAGGATTTTTATACCTACCGGTAAATCCTTTTCTCCTAGTCCGTAGAGGATGCTGGGGTCCACTTTAGTACCATGGGGTATAGACTGTTCCGCAGGAGCCATGGGCACTTTAAGACTTTTTCAGAGTGTGAACTGGCTCCTCCCTCTATGCCCCTCCTCCAGACCACAGTATAGGAACTGTGCCCAGGGAGACGGACAATTCGAGAAAAGGATTTACTTTTAAGTTAATGGTGAGATTCACACCAGCTCACACTTCAACCATGCCGCACAACATGGCATACAACATAACACATGCCAACGAGCATGACCATTGCAGCAACGTGCTGAAAAACAATTTAACACAACACCTGTATACACTATAACAAAATAATTACTGCAGGTAAAGTACGCACTGGGTTGGGTGCCCAGCATCCTCTACGGACTAGGAGAAAAGGATTTACCGGTAGGTATTAAAATCCTGTTTTCTCATACGTCCGAGAGGATGCTGGGGTCCACTTTAGTACCATGGGGTTATACCAAAGCTCCAGTATGGGCAGGAGAGTGCGGATGTCCCTGCAGAACCGATTGACCAAACTTTAGATCATCAGCGGCCAAGGTGTCAAACTTGTAAAACTTAGCAAACGTGTTTATCCCTGACCAAGTTGCTGTTCGGCCAAGCTGTAATGCAGAGACCCCCCCGGGCGGCCGCCCAGGATGAGCTTACCTTCCTTGTAGGATGGGCATTCATCAAATTCAGTATCGGCAATCCTGCCGTGGAATGAGCGTGCTGAATCGTACCTCTGATCCAGCGCGCAATCATCTGCTTAGAAGCAGGACACCCAATCTTGTTGGGAGCATACAGGACGAACAGAGCCTCTGTTTTCCGTATCCAAGCCGTTCTTGCGACATAGATTCTCAAAGCTCTGACCACATCCAGAGACTTCGAAGCAGCGAAGGTGTCCGTAGTCACTGGCACTACAATAGGTTGGTTTACATGGAAAGAAGAAACCACCTTTGGAAGAAATTGCTGACGAATCCTTAGTTCAGACCTATCTTCATGGAATATCAAGTAAGGGCTCTTGTGAGACAAGGCCCCTAACTCAGACACCCTTCTTGCAGATGCCAAGGCCAACAGCATGACCACTTTCCAAGTGAGACTCTAACTCCACCTCCTGGAGAGGTTCAAACCAATCTGATTGAAGGAACTGCAATACCACGTTAAGATCCCAGGGTGCCGTAGAGGCACAAAAGGAGGTTGGATGTGCAGAACCCTTTTCACGAACGTCTGAACTTCTGGAAGGGAGGCCAATTGTTTCTGAAAGAAAACGGACAAGTCCGAAATCTGGACCTTGATTAAACCCAATCTTAAGCCAGCATCCACACGCGCCTGAAGAAAATGGAGAAAACGTCCTAACTGAAACTCTTCCGTTGGAGCCTTCTTGGTTTCACACCAAGATACATATTTTCTCCAAATGCGGTGGTAAATGTCTAGACGTTACTCCTTTCCTAGCCTGAATAAGAGTGGGAATGACTTCTTTGGGAATACCCTTACGGGCTAGGATCCGGCACTCAACAGCCATGCCGTCAAACGTAGCCACGGTAAGTCTTGATACACGCACGGCCCCTGCTGCAGCAGGTCCTTGCGAAGAGGATCTTCTATGAGCAACTCCTGAAGATCTGGATACCAAGCCCTCCTTGGCCAGTCTGGGACAATGAGGATCGCTCGAACCCCTGTTCTTATGAGCTTGAACACTTTTGGTATTAGCGGAAGTGGAGGGAAGACATACACCGACCGAAAAACCCAGTGGGCCACTAGTGCATCCACTGCTATTGCTTGTGGGTCTCTCGACCTGGAACAATCTCTCTGAAGCTTCTTGTTGAGACGAGATGCCATCATGTCTACTTGAGGAACTCCCCAAAGACTTGTCACCTCTGCGAAGACTTCTGGGTGGAGGTCCCATTCTCCTGGATGGAGATCGTGTCTGCTGAGGAAGTCTGCTTCCCAGTTGTCCACTCCCGGAATGAAAATTGCAGACAGAGCTCTTGCATGTCTTTCCGCCTAGAGCCCCCGCCATTGCCGCTCTGCTTTTTGTTCCGCCCTGATGGTTTATGTACGCCACTGCTGTTACATTGTCCGACTGGATCTGTATGGGTTGATCTTGAAGAGATGCCCCGCTTGTAGAAGGCCGTTGTAAACGGCTCTCAACTCCAGAACGTTTATGTGAAGACAAGTTTCTTAACTTGACCATCTACCTTGGAAGCTTTCCCCCTGTGTGACTGCTCCCCAGCCTCAGAGACTTGCATCTGTGGTTACTAGGACCCAGTCCTGAATCCCAAACCTGCGTCCCTCTAGGTGAGAACTGTGTAGCCACCACAGGAGCGAAATTCTGGCTTTGGATGACAGGATTATCCTCTGATGCATGTGTAGATGGGATCCGGACCACTTGTCCAATAGGTCCCACTGGAATACTCTGGCATGGAAACAGACAAAACTGTAAGGCCTCGTAGGCCGCTACCATCTTCCCCAACAATCGAATGCATTGATGAATCGACACACTTGTTGGTTTCAGAATTTGTTTGACTATTCTCTGGATTTCCAGAGCCTTTTCCACTGGAAGAAATACCCTCTGTACTTCTGTGTCCAGTATCATCCCCAGAAACGATAATCTTGTGATTTTGGAAAATTTATGATCCAACCGTGTTGTTGAAGTACTGTCAGGGAGAGTGCAATGCTCCTCACCAACTTCTCCCTGGACCTCGCCTTTATCAGGAGATCGTCCAGGTAAGGAATTATATTGACTCCCTGCTGTTGCAGGAGGACCATCATCTCCGCCATCACCTTGGTAAACACCCTCGGTGCCGTGGAGAGCCCGAACGGCAACATCTGAAATTGGTAATGACAATCCTGCACTGCAAATCTCAGATAAGTTTGATGCGGAGGATAGGGACATGTAAGTAGGCATCTTTGATGTCCACTGACACCATGAAGTCCCTTTCCTTCAGACTGGAAATCACTGCCATCAGAGATTCCATCTTGAAATTGAACCTTTGCAGGTAGAGATTCAGTGTTTTTAGATTCAGAATTGGTCTGACCGAGCCGTCCGGCTTCGGAACTACGAAAACGCTTGAATAAAAACCTTCTCCTTGTTGTGACAAGGAAATCAGAACAATCTGTATTGCTGCTGATACCACCTCCCTGTCTGGGACAGAAGCTGGTAAGGCCGATTTGAAAAATCGGCATGGGGGAATGTCTTGAAACTCCAGCTTGTACCCGTGGGACACTATTTGTAAGACCCACGGGTCCAGGCCAGATTGAACCCAAAACTGACTTAAGAGTTTCAGACGTGCCCCCACCTGAGCGGACTCCCGCAAGGGAGCCCCAGCGTCATGCTGAAGATTTGGCAGAAGCAGAGGTTGATTTCTGCTCCTGTGATCCTGGAGACGCTGTGGACTTTTCCTTTTCCCCTTCCTTTATCCGCAAAGAAAGGGGAACCTTTACCCTTTTTGTATTTATTGGGCCGAAAGGACTGCATCTGAGAGAGATGTGTCTTTTTGCCGGGGCAGGAGCATTAGGCAAAAATGCGGACTTACCTGTGGTAGCCGCAGAAACTAAGGCATCCAGCCCATCTCCAAACAAGGCCTCGCTCTTATACGGGAGAGCCTCCATATTTCTTTTGGAATCTGCGTCTGCATTCCACTGGCAAATCCACAACGCCCTACGTGCTGAAATTGCCATGGTAGCAGCTCTTGATCCCAAGAGACCAATATCTTTCATGGCTTCCAGCATATATGAGTCTTTGATATGACCTGTTAGGAGTATCTCGTCTCTATCTATTGTGTCAATGTCCGATGACAAGTTTTCTGACCACTTTGCAATAGCACTACTCACCGACGCACAGGCAATGGTAGGCCTGAGTAATGTCCCATTGGCCAAATAAATAGATTTTAACGTAGTCTCTAACTTGCGGTCTGCCGACTCCTTTAGTAAAGCCGTCCCAGCCGCAGAGAGAATCACCTTTATTGTTAAGCGTGACAGGGCACTGTCTAAAATGGGGGGTGACTTCCTTTTCCTGTCCTCTGCAGGGAAAGGGTAAGCTGCCTGAATTCTTTTGGGAATCTGAAATTTCTTTTCAGGGTTAGTTCAGACTCCCTCAAACAGACTGTTCAGCTCATGAGATGGAGTTTTCTTTTCTTTAATAAAGTAAGCCTTCTCCTGTGGTAAAGAAGGGGGCTCCGTAACTTCTAACACCTCTTTTATAGCAACAATCATGTAGTGAATGGTTTTCGCTAACTTTGGATCAATTCCCCTGGAATCATTAGTGTCGACATGGGAATCAGAGTCCGTGTCGGTATCAGTTTGTACTACTTGTGCAAATGACCTTTTTTGTGAACCAAAGGGGTCCCTTGTGGATGAAAAGGCAGAACTATTAAAAATCACATCTTCCACGGATTTGCTCCAGTTTTCTGCAGGAGACTCAGACTTATCCAATCTCTTACTGATATGATTCACACGGTCACGAAATTATTTCACCCATTCAGGCTCGTGGTGCGACGGCAGCGCCACCACATTACAACTCTGTGTCCCTAAAATGGCTCCCTATGGGGAAGAGCTCCCTGCCTCAGACATGTCACACACGTGCACAATCACACCACAGACACTCCGGGGCTTCTGGGGACAGACCCACAGTAAAATCTGTCAGAGGGACACAGAAAGGGATTGCCAGCTCACAACTCAGCGCCCACAGAAAAATCCCTGTGTAACGTATTTTGGACAGAGACTTTCAAGCGCTTATATATTGCCAATAATAGGTTTAACACCTAAATATTACACCCCCCCTTTTTTGCACCCCGATACTTGTTTCAGAAGTGGAGAGGAGGATCAGCGTTTCTTCCGCTGCAGCTGGTGTGAGAAAATGGCGCTGAGCAGTACGCTGGCTGTCTGAGGAAGAAGCTCCGGCCCCTGCAATGGCGCGTTTCTCCTCGGCTATTATCATAGATCTTTATACTGGCGGGGTTGTAGGACTGTGTACCAACATCACATGCTACCCTTTTTGCCAGAGAGAGTAGGATTTATGCTGCCCAGGGCACCCCCCCGCTGGGCTGTTACGGACTGCATGCTCGCGCAGCATTCCCGCTCGCTGCGCGGTACCTTAATCCGTCACGATGACCGGAGGTCCCTCTCAGCAGATCTACGGTAACACTACTCACCAGTCTTCTGACTTCTGGCTCTGTTAGGGTGCTGACGGCGTGCTGTGGGAGTGAGTGCATAGCCGCAGCTAGTGTTCACTACCCTTCAGGAGCTAATGGTGTCCTGTCAGCAGAAGCAGAGCCATGAAACTATATAGGAAGTTGGATCCTACTTCTTCCCCCTAAGTCCCACGAAGCAGGGAGACTGTTGCCAGAAGTCCCCTGTAAAATAAAAAACCTAAATAAAAAGTATTTTTTAGTAGAACTCAGTAGAGCTCCACTAGAGTGCTACCTGGGTACATTTTCTAAACTGAGGTCTGGAGGAGGGGAATAGAGGGAGGAGCCAGTTCACACTCTGAAAAAGTTTAAAAGTGCCCATGGCTCCTGCGGAAATCTATACCCCATGGTACTAAAGTGGACCCCAGCATCCTCTAGGACGTATGAGAAAAGTTGTTGTGGCGTAAGAATCCGATTATCATATTGACATTGCAGGCTTGCCCAGGACGCTAACCTACACTATCGCAAGGCCCTTTGCCATGAGCAACCGCAAAAAAATGCCGCTCTGCTTCTATACCAAAATCATCTTTATGAGAGCATAAGTTGGCAAAGTTTTTCTTGTTCTTTAATTGTGCGGCAGACCAATTGGAGGAGTAGAAAATCTTTTCTGGTGATTTTTCAAATTTATTCTAAAAGAAGTTTGAGTTTCCTCTGGAAGCCGTAGACTGTCACTTTGCTGTGTTCCAGACAGTCTGAAATAACAGCATAGCATGTTCCGTTTTTGTTTTTCCTTTGTTAAACACCACAAATGGGAGAATTGTACAGTAGCTTGAGCATTGGTCCAGTGATAGCCAGGTGACTGAGGCTTAGTCTTGTGAGTACAGTGTTACTCCCAATCTGCTTTGTCTTCTCCCTCCCAGCACCCATTTTCCAAATTGCGGTTCCTTCCTGCTCCCAACACACATCCTCACAGTCTGATACTCCTCTGTAATGGTCCAGGGACAGGTTAGGGCGGGCTTAACTTTCTGTAGTGACCAATGGGCTTTTCTTCACTATTTAAAGCCCACCCAAGCCTATCCTGTCCATGCACCCACTTATAGTGATCCAGGGAAATGTAAAAGGCGGGCCTATTTAACACAATTGAAGTATCGTTCCACAGGGAGTATATTTCAACTTACGTTTGTGTACCTGTACAAAAGTGGGAGCAAGCGCTGTCTGTAGAATCTTATCCCCAAACACACCTAAAGAGAAACGTGCATTCATCTAATGTAATGAATTTAAAAAAAATTGTTTGTTGATTTTTAAATACAATTGTCATGAACCACTAAAAAATGAAAGCTCTTAGAACATTTGCTTTTTGAGAAAATGTTTTTTATTTTTATGGAAACATACTGCTGTTTTATATATCTTATGAAAGCCCGTAAAAAGATGGTTAAAATGAGACCGAACTCTCTAGCTCACTTAGGTGAGCTGTAAGTGCAATTGAAAAAAATGTAACAGCACAATTCTTGTGAAAACAATTGCAGCTTTAAAGGCATATATGAAAACCCACTTTACAAATCAGTCTAAAAATTCTAGGGCTTTCTTTACGCCTATGGAAGCATTTATTATACCAAATTTCATTACAATCTGAAATGGTCAGTCTGAAATCCGTGTTGATTTGGTGTGGAGTAACCCTTGCCACTTTTTTGCACCAACAAAAACTTTATCTCAACTTTTAAAAAAAAATCCTGATTATCAGTCTTATTTATTGAAAATTCTCACATAACAGGGACCTAAGATTTAATTTATTTCAAAAATATTTTTTTTCGTTTTGAGTGAAATTATCCTTTCAGGTGTTCACTGTCAAGTATTTAGACATGTCATTAGCTTAACCCTCAGTCAGGCGCAGCTGGCCTCCTCGTACCTTCCTATCTTTAGGGGCTGTTCGACCCCCCCCCACCGTCAGTTTTCCCGCCGCCTGCTTGGTGTGCAGTAGTGACCCTCCTGGCCCCTCAGGCACACTGCGCCCAAACTCCTCCGACTTTTGAAAGTTCGTTTTTCCTTCTATTTTCATCTTGTTTATTTTGCTCATTTTATGAATGGAAATTAAAAAGATTGTGGATATTTTGCGGAAATATGTAGGTTTTTCCAGGGTGGCATTTCAGGCACACTGCACCCAAACTTAAACTCATGTTCTCTTTTTTGCTTCAGATTTTCTGCTGAAATGGCCCGTAAAACCTACTATTTCTCTCTTTGTACGTCCTAATGAAGGTCACTGATCACTTTAAGAGCGTTAGAATTGAGTTAATTAGGTGCTAATGATGATTGTCTAACAGGCAACTGCCTGTCAGGTGCACTGCGCCTGAACACGGTAGTCCCGGAGGTTAAGGTTTGTCCAAATCTATTTGACATATGCTGTGAAATAACACTGTAATGATGGCAGCTGTAAATCTTTACAGTTCATATCTCAACATGATCTAAAGTGTAACCTGACAGGATAGACTCAACCACCGTTCCATGCATAATGTACACTAAAATCAGACCTGGCAATCTGTAGTGTTATAGGGACAGGTGTATATTAGTGGACCAATCTGAACAAGCCTTAAACCTCTTCTTCATAAAACATTACTGCTTTTTAAATCTTAAATTCAAGAAATGTGTAGCTGAACACAATAGGCATTGAGAAGCAATAGAAAACAAAGACATGCTACATCTTTCTGTAACAATATAATTAACTAAAATGGTTAATGTACTGTTAACATAGACCATCATATTGTCAAAGGTGAGGAAAGAAAGGGAAAAAAAATGAAATCAAGTTTTTTTTTTAATGATTGGCATATTCCAATGACAGAGAAAAAATGTATTTTACATTTTATTTCTTTATATAAAAGTGTAGTCCCTGTAAATGCACCAAATACATAAAATGGAACATTACTGTCTGTTGGCACCAAGCTTGCATCACTAAAACGGATATCCTACATTTATCCATCAAAACATGGTAAACAAAACGTACAAAGTCGTAAAGACTGCAAATTATATGTAAAAAAGGGGAAAATCAGCAAAATTAAAATCATCCATTTAAACATGCAACTTTATTTGTTTCAGTTAACATACTACCTAAGCATGCAAAAAAAGAATGGTCTGCTCAATTATATTCTTTATATATATTTTTTTATGTAATATTACATGGCAGCCTGACATCACGCATACACAATACAATTGTACAGCAGAAAAATAAAAGGCCAAAAATTGGTTTACAAAGAAACACAGCTAGCAGTTCTGAGTCCTGTGAAATTTCTGGACAGTAATGTCAACCCCTTTGTATCCAGGTACTGACTTTTAATTTAACAGAGCAAATGTAAGCACTGCATGCAGATCTGAAACATGAGCCCTAACAAAAACTCAAAAAAGGAGATGAATGATTTAAAAAAAAAAAGTCTGCAATATACATGCACCTGATGCAACAGGTGAAATTTTTTTTAAAAAAAAATAAATAAAATAATAAAGTAGTATCTACATAGAAACAGGAGTATAACAAGTATCCCCCTGACAATCAAAGATGAAATGTAGCATTCACAACAGCTCAAAAAAGGTTGAAAAGCAAAAACTCAAGGACACATTGTAACCAAATTTACTGATACATTTTGTGCACACTGTATTGCACATACTAGTGTTACAAACAATAGTTGGGGCTCACGGAGCCAGGCTCAGCTTTGAGATTTACATGCAGGACTCTTCAGAGTCAATAAAAATCACTTTAGAGATCTGCAGAATAGAAACACTGTTGCAAATCTACATACTTTGTTCAATACACAAGAAACATATATGCTTGAAGAGCTTATTCGTGTGCAACACAAAAACAAATAGAGATTCTGTTTACTGCATACCCTCCCTTTTACTGCCGAAGAAAAAAATACAAACTTAAAAAAAATAATAATAATAATAATACAAAATAGTAGCAATGGATAATTGCAAACAGAAGGAAACAAAACTATTGAGGGATATATCAGAAGGGTACATATTAAGTGTGACAGAAATCAGCAATTGAAATCCAGAATTTGTAAGCTCTAAAGTAGTAGCAGTTCAGCTATGTTGTGTACCAATAGGTTAAGTGCTAAAACAGCGCAGAGGAACAAAACAAAACAAAATAAAAACTACTTAAAAAGGGGCAAAAAAAATTCTCCAAAATGCCCTAAAAAATGTACATAAAGTTCAAGTGAAATCTACATTCCACTTACAACCAAAGCAGACAGATTTAAAAACATGTCCTGTACTCTCAGACACTATGCGGCATATTCAATTGGGGGCGTATTTTGAAAAATACAGCGGCAAGGAGTCTGAGCAGCAAGCTTTTTCCTATTCAACTGTAGCGGGGGAAAAACAGTTGCAGTAATTTCTATGAGAACTGCAGTGCCTATTCTTCACAGCTCCACGGTAGGTGGTAAGTAAGCCAAAATTCCTGTTTTAAGTTTAAAATGCCAGGAAAAGCATCAGAACCCCACGGACGCCTCCCTTCCTAATGACTAATTAGGCAATTGGATGTTTCCAATTAGCTCAGTCATTCAGCATATAAATACCCCCAGCTCCCTGCACTGCCATCAGCTAGCGTTCTCTGTAAATAGACTTATGTCAAAGTATGATCTGGACAGATTCTTACCTGCAGCCTAGGGCTGGAGGGGTCTGAGACTGTATGGACCTCCAGCCTCTGCTTGGACTCCCCAGAGCATTGCCCCAGTGAGGAAGCCCAGAGAAGAGAGTCATTGCCTGATGATGGAAAGAAGTCGGGTCATCAATAAGGGAGAAGCTTCCAAAAAATATCCAAGTCAGATAGATGAAAAATAAGTGCACCGATTATTAGGGAAAATCTCTTTAGACTGCAACGAAATTGCATCAAAACATAGATCTAACTAGCCGCACAAGATGGGTAGAATATTTTCAGCAAGTCACTAATTAAAAAGCCTCAGTTTTAAGTCCTACTGAGTCATTACACAGATATTACTGTCTGTTCCTCCTCTATGGTACAGAAGACACTACAGGACTGGTGCAGGCTGAATTTAAAAATACTCATGTGAGTTTGTGCTGTAAACATTTTTTTTTTCAATTGGATACTGCAGGTATAGGGGGCGTACGATTGTGATAGCTGCAGTAATTTGTATAGCAATAATTGCGTACCCAATTGAATATGCCCCTATGCATCTTATGTCTAGAGTACACCTATTCATCCTTAATGCCATGGCTGAGAGGTTAATGACAGTAAGGTTATGTAGGAATTTAATTTCAAAATTCAAGGACTTGACCGAACTCCACTATTAAAAGGTAAACCATATTGGCAACAAACATCTGTAAGCTTATGCAAGTGTCTAAAATTGTATTTATTTTAATTTAATGAATGCCACAGTACACAAACCCCATACTAATAGCAAGATGATGGGACATATTGCGCATAGCATTTTAGACATAAGCATAACATTTTTTTGGAGTGTAAAAATTTTGACTAGGCAGTGCATTATACTTTTAGATTTCAATGCATGTACAGGGAGTACAAGAAGTCCCTCCTCAGTGACTGTGTGCTAGGAAAGTCTCCCCGCAGAGAACATGTGCCAAGTAATATGACAACATAATTGTTTTTAAACACTTTATTTACATGAAATAAGTTCGTGCTGCAGGGTCTCTGGCGGCTCTGTGATGTATTAAGAGGAAAATGTTACATGGCAAAGGAGGTTTGTCTTAAACACGTGACATAATGCAGTGGAAAACATACAAAAAACAAACAAACTGAAAACAGACTAAGAACAAAAAATAAAAAATAGGGACAATTACCAGCCCTCCTATTGAAATAGCTATTTACGTTAGTTATCCTGCATTGTAAAAGTTCTCTTTGTTTGAACATACAAGATGCGCAATATTAGTGTTCAAGACTTATCTCAAGCCATTTTATGGCTTCCCCTTCATTTGCATGCAGCAGAATCAAGCTCTCCAACAGTTTGAACAGATTTTTGCCCAACACAGCGACAAAGAAAAATGTGCTGCTTTTGTTATACTTGTTTAGGAACAGAACATGTTCCTCTGATGGTGTAGCTCTGGAATTCTGCTTAGTAGTGTGAAAAAAACTGCACTGAAAATCCTAGTTTGGTCAGTCTTTACATCGATCTCATGACAGAAAATACTTCTCTTCACTCAGTCATTCGTTTTATTTGAAAAGTAGTTTATCGCTGTTGAATTCAAACAAGTTATACATTTTCCTTTAGAACTTGAAGAACAAGTTTACCAAACAGGACACAAAAAGAAGACTGAACAAAAACTCTAAAATGTGGAAAGCATGATCACTTCCCACTTTTCATGACAGATGTAACACTGGAAAAATACTTTCAGCACAATTAAACATGGTGCACAGTTGCCCCATAACCTAAGACATGTCTAGGTTCAAGCCACTTCGGAAATGTCTATTTGTAACAATACAGTTTTGCTCTCAGCACTGATGTTTACATAAAATGTGATGTTGAACAAACAGCTAATGGATAATTCACATGTTTAATTGAATTGTGCCAGATGTTTTGCAAAGGACTGCAAGACCCCCAGAAGGCACAAGTCAAATACTTAACCATTGCAACATTTAACTGGGCTATGGAGGAGAAAATAAAAAAAATAGGGAAAAATAAAAGAATCGATAACTTTTACTGCTTTCAAATAGGTCAATGGAAGCTGAAATAATGGACAACTACCTCATGGAAGCCAGATACAGTATACCAAACATTACTTTGCAGAGTTAGGAATGAGTGCTTATGAAATACAGTAACATTGTGTCATAATATTTCAGAAACTGCATGGCTGGTCTCTTGCACTCATTTGCTCAAATAAACCACCTGCTTCAGGATTTATATTCAAAAACATTATGTCTCCATAATCCCAAAAACGTCAGTCTTCTTGGAAAGTGGTTTGTTCCTTTGTAAGGGAAAGCGAACAACATTCTCAAACAACGGTTTCTCAATTTCTTTTTCCTCTGGGAAGGGATTGTGGATTTGCAGGAATATCTGAGCATTTCTGTAATCAGAAAGCAGCGACTTTCTACAAATGTTTACATTAGATTACGTTTGGCAAAAAAAAAAAAAAAAAAGTACAGAATCCCACTTAGGATGTCTTCACCAAATCGTAGACATAAATATGGAAATCGTCATCAAACTTAATGAAGTACACAGATGGTTTAGCTTCAACTTGATGAATAACCATGCCAGTCCTTTTTGAGCCATCTTCTTTGGCATATTCCACTTGCTTGCCCACCAGGCTGTCCACAACCTCCCCTGGTTCTCTTTCAGCTGGAGGGGAATCATCTATCAGAAGATAAAAAAAAAAAAAAAAATCAAATACAATAGTATTTTCCTTAATATAATTCAGAGACTGTAGACATGTTTATATATACAACTACAAACAATATATGCAGCTTCCTTCAGAGTTAACTTCTATACTAATAAGTGACTTTGTAGTGCATTTGGGCTTTCATAACAAAATGATTAAAGGAATATGCCAAAGTCAGTGAGGTTGAAAAGAGGCAAACTGCCCATCGGGTTCAACCTGTATTCTGCATTAATCTATTCATATTATAATGTGTATGCTGAAGTAATGTCTTAGTACCAAATGAAAACAATGATTCTTACCACTCCCAGATAATGTAATGTCAATATGCTAAATGCTATAGCCCTGGATACATTTACCAGTTAGGAATTTGTCCAATCCGCTTTTAAATACATTTACAGTGACTGCCATTATTACCCTCTCCGACAGGGAGTTCCAAATCTTTATTGCCCTTACCGTGAAGAACCCTTTCCTATGTTGTATACGGAATATCCTCTCCTCTAACCTAAGCGAGTACCCACACGTCCTATATAGAGTTTTTAATAAACAAATCCGCTGCTAGTTCCTTGTAATTACCCTTTACATATTTGAAGATATTAATAATGTCTCCTCTTAGTCACCTCTTTTCTAGTGTGCACATATTTATCCTACTGTAGTAAGCCTTTCCTCGTACTCCAGAGACTCTAACCCTTTTTATCAGTTTAGTAGCTCTTCTTTGAACTCTTTCAAGTTCCCCGATATCTTTTTTTATAATACGGTGCCCAGAACTGAACACAATATTCCAGGTGCGGACATACCAATGATTTGTACAGTGGCAGGATTACATCCTCATCTCGTCTCTATGCCCCGTTTAATGCATGCAAGCACTTTACTTGCCTTCTTTGCTGCACTTTGACTTTGTGTACTATTATTAAGCCTATTATCTATGAGCACCCCTAAATCTTTTTCCACCATTTTTGATACCAGAGTGTTCTTATTGAACAGCCTGAAATTGCGCAAAACCCCAAAAAGCAGCCTAGAGGTACAAACAAAACACTACTGAGTTTCTCTCCAAATCACTCCACAGTGCAATAAATATATTAGGAGTATTGGGGATGTATTACCTCAAGTGCTAATCACAAACTTAATATGACACAAATAAATATGAGAAAAGTTATAAAAACGTCCCTTATCTTGAAATAAATATCCAGGAGGATTCGTCCTCAGTCAGTATGGTTTTCCATTCACAGGTTACACATGATATTCCCTTCTTTTTTTCACATGTGAACCTGTGAATGGAAAACCAATAATTTATCCACCATAGTTACCCCTATATCTTCCCCATCTAGAGTGTAGGATGCATATGTGTTTTGTTTTTTTTCTCTCAAAATGCATAGCTTTGCATTTATCTATATTAAACTTCATTCTCCATTTAGATGCCCAGGTTTCCAGTTTAACTAAGTCATTCTGTAAGGACTCCACATCGCCTTCTGAATTACTTTACACAGTTTAGTATCAACTGCAACATATTTAGGAGTTATTCAAAATCTGGGTGAGTGGCCTGGCCAAGTTGGCCCAGGGTGGTGGTATAAACACACATGTATTTCCATTGAATGAAATTTAGAGCCTGTTTCAGAGGCACACCCAATGCCAATGTTCAGCCATTTATTTACTATGGCACATGCGTAAAAATACCACAGTGTGGTACACAAAGGCACTGTAGCAGTTGAGGTGCACAGTATCAAAAACGTCTAGGAAAAGTGCTGAGCATCTCTGGCGGCAGCTAAACCGACGCAAAGAGATGGCCCATGTTATGAGTGTGTTGTGGGAAAGTCGTGTACATGTCGGTGACATAATGGAGTACACAGACTATCGATTGCTCATATTGGAGGCCATACTCAGGAGGGGAAATCTACACCTGCCATGGGGTTGGTGTAAGTTTTGATGATCCGACCAACTGTGGCCACTAAAGAGGTACCAGGCGGTATTATTAAGTAACAGCCACATTACAGTAAATTATTATATAAACGCTGACTACCAGTGTCTGATATGTTTAAGTGAACTGCGCCAGACATTTTGCAAAGGATGGAGAGTTCCAACATCTACTGACATGTCAGCCCCATACAGATCAGTAGGATTATATACAAGATGTACGGTCTAGAAAATAAAATACATTTGTGAGATGGTGTAACGTTAAAGACTATAGCCATATCTTTCAGTGTAATCGGTAAATGTGCAGGGCCCATTAGAAACGCCCTTTTCTGAGGCAGCGACCTGCATATATTTGCACACCTTGCAGGTAAACAGTTCTCTATTTATAATGAATTGATGTTTTGCCATTACATTTTCTGCAGATAAAGCTATGGCTACTCATGTTAGTTTTGCATCAACACAAAGACCCTAAAATATGTTTCAATATGAATAGAATCATTCACTTAATTTACTTCCCACAAACAAAAATCTTAGGCATTCAAGTTTTCTTATTCGAAAGCATAGCAAATCTGTTCACTACTCAATATAAAGTGCAAATAAATTGACTTTCTGAACGTTCCTTCTCATATTCACAAAGAAATAAGAAATGTTATTTCATACACCAACATACAAAATAAACACCCATGAGAAAGTATATCCACTAATGGTAAAAAGGGAGGTATTACTATAGCCAAATTCTTGAGGCATGTTTTAAAGGATAAAAACCAAGAGGAATATTTATCAAAGCTTAGAGTGATAAAGTGGAGAGAGAAAGTACCAGCCAATCACATCCTACCATTTCTCACACAGACTGTAACATGGCAGTTAATAGGCTGGTACTTTTTCTCTCAAGGTTTGATAAACCTACCCCCCAAGTTACTTGGAGTGGAAAGTTACTGAAGGAGAGTAAAAAAAAGAACCACCATAGGTCTTACTGTAGCTTTATTCAAGCTCAACAGATCCTCTCGTGAGACAGCTCCCAGTAAACTCAGTTGTACATCTTATTCACTATCATTTTTGCCTCGCACAAATAGCCAAAAAACGACTTAGCTAGACTGCACTGATCCATAGTGTTCACTCTAGGTGTCTTTCACAGGGCGCTGCGCCCTGCCCCTTTTTTAGACACCTGAATGCTGCCCTGCCCGTTTGAGTGCGCCCTCCCGCCCCGCACTTTGCTGCCCGCCGGACCCCGCCACGCCACCGGACACATTACTGCAGTGTGCTTAATCACAGTCACACTGTCTCCCTGCATGAGAGACAGAGACCTCCGCGGCCCGCCCCGTCCCGCCCGCTTCGTCCCATCCGTCCTTAGTTGTCAGCCGCCGCATCTCCCCTCCTCTGCGAGAGACAGGAGGGCTGGGCTTGCCTCTCCCGCCGAGGCAAACCCAGCCCTCCCTCCTCTGTGTGCATGGCCAGACACCCGCGGGCAGCCCCCATCTCCCACCAGCCAGTGCCACTGGCCAGCGTACCCACCTACCGGAGAGTGACCCTCAGCTGCCAGAGTGTGAGTAGATATACACAAAGTAATGTACATCTATTTTAATGCATTGCCATATCCTGCCCCCCCCCCCACCCCCTGCATGTGGCCCCATTTACCCCCAGCCTTTGTGTGTGGCACACTTTACCCCCCCTCACCCTGGTTTGTGCGCCCCCCCCCCGTGTGTGTGACACCTTATGCCCTCCTGCCCCCCCCCCCAACCCCCTGTGTGTGGCCCCACTACCCCTTGTCTTATGTGTGTGCGGAACCATCTACCCCCCCCCCCTCCTCCCATGTTGTGTGGCCCCCTGTGCCTGCTGCACTTTGAAAATATCTAAGTGCCTCTGCCTGTTTCCAGTATCCTGCATCTACAGGGTGTATATATATATATATATATATATATATATATATATATATATATATATATATATATATAAATAAACACGGTGACGCTGTCCGTCTGATTACTCTTGTCTCAAGTCTCGTGAGTGCCGCCTTACAGTGCTTATATATATATATATATATATATACACATACATACACACACACATAGTTCTCCAAGATCGGTATAAACGGCACTCACAGGGTTTGAGATAAGCAAAACTTGCTGGTACTTTATTGTAACGTTTCGGAGCACAAGCTCCTTCTTCCAGACAACACCAAGCTAAAATGACATACAAACACTTACCCTTTAAAATACCACTTGCATCAGCGCCGCACACCGCGCCTGGACGCACCTGGAGTCCGGAAACAGCCCCAATGACGTACTTCCGGGAGGATCCTTCCGGTTGTTGTCATAGAGACAACACGGCTTGCGTTCCAGCCCAGGCGTCGCCATGGAAACCCGGTCTCCAGCGCCCATTAGCGCGATGCCACAGCAGCTGAAATACATAAAAAACAGTGTTGATAACCACCAACATTAATGAAACAAAACAATATCCAGGGGAAGAGAAATTCTTAGTTATACATACACAGGCAATACCATATAACTTTACTTAGCCTTGCAAAGCTTTAATTAGATAACATAACTAATTGTATCTGGTACACCCCTAGCAGTAGCTGGAACCTAAACAGATGAGCAAGCTAAATTTATTTGAAACTACCATCCTGCACTTAATACAAGACAGCATGGATATCTACATTATGCTATCCCAGTTGATTTTTTCATTGAGGCCAAGCGGAGCCATGGTCTTTAACCTGAACATCCACCTAGCCTCAGATAACAGCAATGCTTTACCACGATCCCCTTCTCGTAAAGATTCGGGGATGTGGTCTATCATAAAATAGCGTAATTCGGATAACAAATGGCCTTTCTTTTTAAAATGCCTCGCTACCGGTTGGTCAATGGATTTGCCTGACAGTGATAAATCAATACTGGAACGATGGAGAGCCATCCGTTCCCTAAAACTACGGGTAGTTTGTCCCACGTAGTATAAACCACAGGGACACACCACTATATACACCACATAGGAACTTTTGCATGTCAATACATGGCGAATATCAAAGATTTTTTCTTTGTGGGGATGTTTAAAACTTTTACAAGGTGACATATATTGACAAGTAACACAGTTGTAGCAACTGTAGCAGCCTGGTTTCTTATAATATACATTAGGATGTTTAGGGATGCCTCTGCCAGAAATGTCGGTTTTCACCAGTCTATCTTTTAAATTACGACCGCGTTGATATGCGGCCATAGGTCTAACATCCTTAAAAGCTATCAGGTCACTATCAGATTTCACAATAGGCCATAATGCTTTTGTTGCCCGGTCAATAATGGGGCTTGCTACCGTAAAGGTGCTCACCCATGGGATTGTATTCTGATCATTCCTTATAGTTGGTTTAAGTAATTGGGACCTTGACATCCCCATAACCTGTCGTTTTTGTTGCTGTAGCACCTCGTGGTCATACCCACGGGCCCTAAATTTACTGATCAATATATCTAAATCCTCTGGGATTTTTGATATGTCACTAGTGATTCTCGCCACTCTCATCATCTGCGACAGTGGTAATCCTCGTTTTAAGGACGACGGGTGGTGGCTCCCTGCCAAGAGGAACGTGTTACGATCCACGTCCTTAAAATGGACACTGGTCTCCACACGGCCCCCATTAACACGGACCACCACATCCAAAAAATGGATCTCTTCCAGGCTGTGTGAATACGTAAATTTAATTGTTGTGTCCATCCTATTAACTTCCTGCATTAATTGCTCAAATGCATCAGTACCCCCGGTCCACAGAATGAAAATATCATCTATGTACCGGGTGTACCTCAGTATATTACAACTGACCTCCGGTCTGTTCAAAAACATCAAATCCTCCATGTCAAACATGTATACATTCGCGTACGCCGGGGCCACTGCCGACCCCATTGCGCAACCGCGCAGCTGTACATAATACTGGCTGTCATACAGAAAATAATTATTCTTCAAGGTTAGCTCAAGTAACTGCATAAACAGGCTATGGTTAAATACAGACTCATCGAGAAACTGGTGTAAAAAACGCCTCATCGATGTAAGCCCCCCAGCATGAGGGATTGATGTATACAAGCTAGAAACATCCAGACAACATAATAATGTCCCCTCTGGTATTACTTCAATCTCCATCAGTAGTTTGATGAAGCTGGTCGTGTCCTTCAAGAAGTCCTTTTTGAAGGACACGACCAGCTTCATCAAACTACTGATGGAGATTGAAGTAATACCAGAGGGGACATTATTATGTTGTCTGGATGTTTCTAGCTTGTATACATCAATCCCTCATGCTGGGGGGCTTACATCGATGAGGCGTTTTTTACATCAGTTTCTCGATGAGTCTGTATTTAACCATAGCCTGTTTATGCAGTTACTTGAGCTAACCTTGAAGAATAATTATTTTCTGTATGACAGCCAGTATTTTGTACAGCTGCGCGGTTGCGCAATGGGGTCGGCAGTGGCCCCGGCGTACGCGAATGTATACATGTTTGACATGGAGGATTTGATGTTTTTGAACAGACCGGAGGTCAGTTGTAATATACTGAGGTACACCCGGTACATAGATGATATTTTCATTCTGTGGACCGGGGGTACTGATGCATTTGAGCAATTAATGCAGGAAGTTAATAGGATGGACACAACAATTAAATTTACGTATTCACACAGCCTGGAAGAGATCCATTTTTTGGATGTGGTGGTCCGTGTTAATGGGGGCCGTGTGGAGACCAGTGTCCATTTTAAGGACGTGGATCGTAACACGTTCCTCTTGGCAGGGAGCCACCACCCGTCGTCCTTAAAACGAGGATTACCACTGTCGCAGATGAGAGTGGCGAGAATCACTAGTGACATATCAAAAATCCCAGAG